>NC_045964.1:63111305-63396305 GCF_010909765.2 Amblyraja radiata
GACTTTCAGCCTGAAGAAGGGTCTGGACCCGTAGCATCGCCTATTCCTTTTCTCCGGAGAAACTGTTTGACCCGCTGAGTTACTCCAGCATGTTGTGTGGATCTTCGGTTTAAACCAGCATCTGCAGTTCCATCCAACACATAGACACAACATTCTGGAGTAACACAATGCTGGAGGAACAGCATCTGATCATCCGCTTGGGCAGTTTATAACCCAACGACTTCTGTAACTTCAAGTAACCCTTGCTTTCCCTCTCTCTCCATCCCTCCCACATCCTAGTTCTCCCACCAGTTTCACTGTCCTCCTGATTAAATATTGCTTATTATACGTTTCGTTGTCATCTTCCCCTCAGCCAACAATGAACCATTCTACATTTTCTTGACCCCCGTCCCCTTTGATATGTGTTTTCACACCTTACCCTTCCATATCGCCCTGCCTCCTTCTCCCCTGACTTGCAGTCTGAAGAAAGGTCTCGACCCGAAATGTCACCCATTCCTTCTTTCCAGAGATGCTGCCTGTCCCGCTGAGGTACTCCTGCATTGCACTCATATGTACATAGTTCTGTAAAGTAGTCAGGCAAGGTAGTCATGCTATCAAATGTAGCACCAACAGTAGATGTTCAGTGCGGTTAAGGGCTGAATAAAAGAAGCAGCCTCGCTAGAATTTAGAAGATTGAGGGGGGATCTTATAGAAACTTACAAAATTCTTAAGGGGCTGGACAGGCTAGATGCAGGAAGATTGTTCCCGATGTTGGGGGAAGTCCAGGACAAGGGTTCACAGTTTAAGGATAAAGGGGAAATCCTTTAGGACCGAGATGAGAAAAAAACATTTCACACAGAGAGTGGTGAATCTCTGGAACTCTCTGCCACAGAAGGTAGTTGAGGCCAGTTCATTGGCTATATTTAAGAGGGAGTTAGATGTGGCCCTTGTGGCTAAAGGGATCAGGGGGTATAGAGAGAAGGCAGGTACGGGATACTGAGTTGGATCATCAGCCATGATCGTATTGAATGGCGGTGCAGGCTCGAAGGGCCGAATGGCCTACTCCTGCACCTATTTTCTATGTTTCTATGTTTGAAGATGCTGTGTTGAATGGGTGCATTTGGGCAAGGGTAAGTAAGGTTGGGCAATTAAAGGGTTCTGACCAGTGTTGCAGTGCTAATTCTTTAGGTTCCGGAGCTATCAAACAGGGGCTTCATTTCAGGTTTTGCTTGGGGAGGGGGTTGGGGGGCAAGCTCATCTCCCAAGAGGGTCAAACAAGATTATAGCCTATCACTACATCCCAGTGTATAACTAGTAGAATAAAACATATGATACTTAATTTAATAATTTAATAATGTGACAAAATCTTGCACGGTTGCTCTCACTAATTACCAAGTGATGAGCTTATGACAAGAGGACCTCACTTTCATAGGTGCACCATTGAATGTCCAGAGTCATGCAAAGTTATATTATTAAATGTACTAACTTAAGCTATTCTTTCTGGTTACACTAAATTACAGATGCTATATTAATGCAAGATTTGATCACCGTTCTTGGTTCTTGGTTTCTTGGTCCTCCAAAATATTCCAAATTGGAATTTAAACTGGAGGTGGTGGAGGGAGGACTTAAGCCAGAAAGGGTTTTTGGGAAGAAAGAGCTACTTTAAATTTAGTTGCGTCTGGTTGAGTAACTATGGTAGGGTGAAGACTAGTCCATGCTTTAATTGTGCGGGGGAAGAATGAATTGCTGCACACACCTCTCTTGGTAGTTGGTATCTCAAATTGGATTGAATGCCCTCGTCTGTTCCTAATTGGTTTGGGTTTGGTGTAGGTCTTGTAGTCTATGTTGAGCTGACCATTTAACATTTTGTAAAAACAGGTCAAACGGTGAGCTTCACGTCTGTCTTGGAGAGGGTTTCACTCCAGAGAATTCAGAAGTTTGGTGACACTCGCTTCTCTCTCATAGGTGTTAGTAACAAATCGAGCTGCCTGTCTTTGGACACGTTCGATGGAAGAAATGTTTTTATTTGTGTATGGGTCCCATGCTGCAACTGTGTAGTTCAAATGAGGTCTAACGAGGGTGAAGTTGTCCATCATCCAGACTGACAGTCATGGGCAAAAGGTATTCAAATAAAAATGTTGATTTCTGGAATGTGAAACGAACGTAGAAATGTTGGAAGAACTCAACCGGTCAAGTAGCATCTGCGGAAAGAGAAACCAGTTGATGTTTTGGGTAAGTGACCCTTCCTCGGAACTGGGGAGGTTCTGACCACATGACTGGGGGCCCATTTGTAGGAAGGAACATTGGCCCAAAATGTTGACTGGTTTCACTTTCCACAAATCCTTCCTGACAGGCTGAGTTTCGTTTAGTTTAGTTTAGGTGTGAAATACACCATGGAACCAGGCCTTTCGGCCAACCGAGCCCGCACCGACCAGCAATCGCCCGAACAGGAGTTCTATACTACACACTAGGGGCAATTTACAGAAGCCAATTAACATACAAACCTGCACGTCTTTGGGACGTGGGACGAAATTGGAGCACGCAGAAAAAACCCACGTGGTCACAGGGAATACATACAAACTCCTTACAGACAGCCATCCATAGTCAGGATCGATCCCGAGTAAGGGTAACTCTAGCACTGTGCCACTGCGCCATCTTCCACCAGCTTTTCCAGCGTTTCTGTTTTATTTGGACTGAGGATAAAACGTCTTCAGATGCCAGTGGTAAACATGAGCTATAGCATCTTTTGTCTGCTGTGTCCCTTTCCCTTCGATTAATCTGAACTATTTTACTGCTTTAACAACAATGTCCTTACCTTTGCTCATATATCCCGCAGTGATCAAGCAAAATCAATTTACTGACCTGCTCTGGAACAATGGTTGTGTTTTTGGATATATCAGAAGTTAAAGAAGGTTGAATCTTTACATAATCTTTTCACTCTATGTCATGTTGTCACTTGCGGGCGGAGCACCAAGGCAAATTCCTTGTATGTGAATACTTGGCCGATAAACTTATTCATTCACTTATTCATAAATTATTATCTTATCTACCACAACCTTTGCTTCCGTAAGATCCCTTTTATTTAATATGCGGCCGCTGTTAAATTCCCCGCTAGTTAAAATTCCCCACTGTTTATTTTGCCGTTATTTTTACTGAGGTGCCGGAGGAGCTCTCCAATGAGCTCCGGCAGCACTGCACCCCTGGTCCCGACCCAAAATACCACCTATCCATGTTCTCTGCAGATGCTGCCTGGCCCGCTGAGTTACTCCAGCAAATGGTCGCTGTCTTTCCTGGGCAATTTAAATGCTGGCTTAGCCTACTATAGAAACATATAAAATTATAAAAGGACTGGACAAGCTAAATGCAGGAAAAATGTTCCCAATGTTGGGAGAGTCCAGAACCAGGGGCCACAGTCTTAGAATAAAGGGGTCATCATTTAAGACTGAGGTGAGAAAAAACTTTTTCACCCAGAGAGTTGTGAATTTATGGAATTCCCTGCCACAGAGGGCAGTAGAGGCCAAATCACTGGATGGATTTAAGAGAGAGTTAGATAGAGCTCTAGGGGCTAGTGGAGTCAAGGGATATGGGGAGAAGGCAGGCACGGGTTATTGATAAGGGATGATCAGCCATGATCACAATGAATGGCGGTGCTGGCTCGAAGGGCCGAGTGGCCTCCTCCTGCACCTATTTTCTATGTTTCTATGTTTCTATGAAGTCCACATCCTTTGAATGTAGACAATATAAAATACAGACTGTCAGAACTCCAGCGTTAGCCAAGGTGCTGTTATCAGGCAACTGAATCATTTTACCAACAGTTAAAGAGCAGTCCTAAACTACATTCTACCTGATTGAAAACTCTCAGACCAACTCTATCTTGGATTGGATTTTACAAGCACTAAGACGTTATTCACGTTATTCCCTTTATCATTTACGCCATACGATACGATACCAGCGGGAGATTGGTCTGCCACTAGTCAAAAGGTACAAGGCAATGAAAGTGTGATGCGCATTATAATAATAATAATAATAATGAAATAATAATGAAACAATGAAATATTAATGAAATGTAAGTGACCAGATATTGCATGGCATATGTAATATTGCACAAGCATGAGATTAAATTATTGCGTGGAAAAGTTCAGGATTTGAGATGTGCAAAGATGTGTGTGTGTGGGGGGGGGGGGGGGGTGGGGGAGTCAGTCTACCCCATGACAAGAGGGGGATAAATTGTACAGTTTGATAGCCGCAGGGGAAATGGGTCTCCTGTGGCGTTCTGTCCTGCATCTTGGTGGGACCAGCCTGTTGCTGAAGGTGCTCCTCAGGTTGACCAGTGTGTCGTGCAGGGGGTGAGCTGCATTGTCCAAGATGCTCCGCAGTTTGAGGAGCATCCTCCCCTCCAAGACCAACCTCCAGTGAATCCAACTCCACCCCCAGGACGCATACTGTAAATGGCTCTATTGTAATCATGTATATAGTCTTTCCGCTGACTGTTAACCCAGCACGCAACAAAAAGCTTTTCACTGTACATCGGTACACGTGACAATAAACTAAACTGAATTGTATCTCTAAACTAAACTAAACTAAACGTAAATGTAAATAGCTTGATTGCAATCATGTATATTTTTTCAGCTGACTGGTTAGCACGCAACAAAAGCTTTCACCGTACCTTGGTACACCTGACAATAAACTAAACTCAAACTCAAACTCAAGGTTCACAATTGGCGACAAGGATTGGAGAAGTTGAAAAATGTAACTGGAATCAAGAATGGAAATAAATCAGCACCATGCCTGCAGAGGAAGCCTTCTGAGGTCATAAGGTCATAAGAAATAGGAGTAGAATTAGGCCATTCGGTCCATCAAGTGCACTCCGCCATTCAATCATGGCTGATCTATCTCTCCCTCCTAACCCCATTCTCCTGCCTTCTCCCCACAACCTCTGACACCCGTACTAATCAAGAATCTATCTATCTCTGCCTTAAAAATATCCACTGACTTGCCCTCCACAGCCTTCTGCGGCAAGGAATTCCACAGATTCACCACCCTTTAACATGGTGGACTCCATGGGGATTCCATGCCTGCCAGCAAAAATTGGCAGAGTATGGTCCTGTCTGTTCATTCTCCCCATCGTAAGTAAGGTAGGTCCATTTTACACAGGATATCGGGAGAGTTTAGTTTAGTTTAGTTTATTGTCACGTGCATCGAGGTACAGTGTAAAGCTTTTTTTGTTGCGCGCTATCCAGTCAGCGGAAAGATCATACATGATTATTACTCTCGAGCCGTCCGCAGTGTACAGATATGGGGTAAAGGGACTAAGGTTTAGTGCAAGGGAAAGGTTCTTCTCACTGCGACACAGCAGTGCCCATTCTTAAATATGCCCCCAAAATGATTATTAATACAAAGCTATGGAAAGAGAGAAAGTAAATGTGTACATAGCAGAGTCGGTCTACTACAACATTTATGCAGTGGGAAAAGGAAATGGGGCCTGCAGCAGAAACAGGCTTCCCCAGCAGCTTGGAATAACAAACAAGATGTGGTGAATCCTTCACACCCACCATGGAGATGTTTCACAAAGTCAATAATATTCTCGAGCTGGAAGACAGTGGTAGAAACATAGAACCAATGAAAAATCGGTGCAGGAGTAGGCCATTCGGCCCTTCGAGCCAGCATCGCCATTCAATATGATCGTGGCTGATCATCTAAAATCAGTACCCCGTTCCTACTTTTTCCCCATATCTCTGGATTCCTTTAGCCCTAAGAGCTAAATCTAACTCTCTCTTGAAACCATCCAATGAATCGGCCTCCACTGCCTTCTGAGGAAGAGAATTCCACAGATTCACAACTGTGGGTGAAAAGGTTTTTCCTCATCTCAGTCCGAAATGGTCTCCCCCTTATTCTTAAACTGTGATCCCTGGTTTCTGGACAGGCTAACGGAGCTCCACATAAAGCAATCCTGCAAATTATTTGATTTGCAGGAAAGAAAGACAGAATGTGTTGGAGTAACCTAGCAGCCCATGAGGCAGCATCTCTGGAGAACATGGATGGGTGACATTTCGTGACGGGACCCTTATTCAGACCTTGGCACTACCGTCCCGAAACATCACCGATTCATGTTCTCCTGAGATGCTGCCTGAGTTAGTCCAGCATTTTGTTTTCTTTCTAAGGTATAAACCAGCATCGGCAGTTCTTTGTTATTACATCCTGTAAGCAGCGTGGGCTCACAGTGGCAGAATAGTAAAGCATAGGTGGAGGAAGGAACTGCAGGTGCTGGTTTAAACCAAAGATAGACACAAAATGCCGGAGTAACTCAGCGGGACCGGCAGCATCTCTGGAGAGAAGGAATGGGTGACGTTTTGGGTCGAGATCCTTCTTCAGACTGAAACATAGTCTGAGACAAAATACTTAAAACATAGGTATTTGGGGCAGTAGAGACAGAATTTCAGCACACTAAATTCTGCACCCCTCTCTCCAGCGCTCACCCCAAAATCCCTGACACCCTTGCTAATCGAGAATCTGTCAATCTCCGCCTTAAAAATATCCATTGACTTGGCCTCCACAGCCGTCAGTGGCAATGAATTCCACAGATTCATCTCCCTCTCACTAAGGAAATTCCTCCTCATCTCATTTCTAAAGGAACGTCCTTTAATTCTGAGGCCATGGACTCTCCCACGAGTGGAAACATCCTCTCCACATCCACTCGATCCAGGCCTTTCACTATTCAAAGGTTGTCCTGAGGGAACGGTTCATCAAAGCACATTAGTTTTGTTTGGCCAACAATCGTGGCACTTGAAAAGAGACCTTGAAACAAGAAAATATTAGTCCACGGGAAAACGACAGTCTCCAGACATCACGGCGAGAAATCAAAGTATTCCTCAAGGCCTTAAAACTCCGGCTGCTGGATGCAAATATTATTGTAATTTTCCATTAGTTGAACTCCCTTGAAACACGTGCCTTCGTGTAAGATTTTGTTTTAATTATCAGCCTACGTTTCTGAAGATTGAAGAGTCTCACTGGGGCAGACTTTGCTCAGCCACATCTGCTGTGAATGAAGGGAGTTATCCACCTAATGAGTTTTCGGCATCCAGTCATGAATGATATCAACGGCACATAACAGCCCATCTTGACGTTCGAGGGGGCAGCTTCAGTGGAGATAGGAACTGCTATGGAGTCACAGAGTCATGCAGCATGGAAACAGGCCCTTCTGCCCAACTTGCCCACACCCACCAACATGTCCCATCTCCACTTGTCCATCCTGCCTGCATTTAGCCCATATCACCTCTAAACCTGTCCTATCCATATAGAAACAGAAAATAGGTGCAGGGGTAGGCTATTTGGCCCTTCGAGCCGGCATCGCCATTCAATATGATCATGGCTGATCATCTAAAATCATTACCCCATTCCTGCTTTTTCCCCACATCCCTTAATTCCGTTAGCCCCTAAAGCTAAATCTAACAATCTCTTGAATACATACTGTGAATTGGCCTTCTGTGGACATGTACCTATCCAAATGTTTCTTAAACAGTGCAATAGTACCAGCCTGAAGAACCTCCTCCGGCAACTCGTTCCATACACCCACCACCCTTTGTGTGTAATAGTCACCCCTCAGGTTCTTATTCAGTATTTCCCCCCTTCACCTTAAATCTATGTCTTCCAGTTCTTGATCCCCCTACCACTCACACAAAGGGTGGTGGGGGTATGGAACAAGCTGCCAGAAGAGGTGGCTGAGGCAGGGACGACCCCAATGGGACTGGGACATGTTGGGACATGTTGGCCGGTGTGGGCAAGTTGGGCCGAAGGGCCTGTTTCCACACTGTATCACTCTGTGACTCTCACTTTACTCTGGGCAACAGACTCTATGCGTCTACCTGATCTATTCCTCTCATGATTTTGTACACCTGTATAAGATCACCCCTTATCCTCCTGTGCTTGGCTGAAGGGCCTGTTCCTGCTTTGTACTCTTCTATGCTCTAAATGATTGGAGCCGCAGATTTCCTGGCGTGCGTTTGTGAAGCAGGAAACTATCAGAAAAGTACAAAATGACTTTTGAAATGTGATCACAATATAGCAACTCATCATGCGGATAAGTGGTTGCCTTCAATGCTGCTTCACGGGTGCAATATACCAACTGCTGGGAAAGTAATGACAACACATACGAGGTGGCGTTGAGAACGGTGTAGGAAGAATTACAATAGATGAAAGCTGATTTTAAACAAGCATTAAAATCACCAGTGAACTCCCAGCACGAACACAGTGTACACTTTAGTTTAGTTCAGTTTACTTTAGAGATACAGCACGGAGACAGGCCCTTCGGCCCACCGAGTCCACACCGACCAGCGATCCCCGCACACCAACACTACCCTACACACACACACACTAGGGACAATTTTACATTTACGCCAAGCCAATTAACCTACAAACCTGTACGTCTTTGGAGTGAGGGAGGAAACCGGAACACCCGGAGAAAACCCACAGGGAGAACGTACAAACTCCGTATGGATAACACCCGTAGTCAGGATCGAACCGGGGTCTCTGGCGATGTGAGGCAGTACCTCTACCGCTGCACCACTGTGCTGCCCATTCTGGTCACCCCAGCTCTAAGGAGGATACAACAAGGCAGGAGAGGGTGCTGAGGAGAATTACAAGGACATTGCTGGGAATGAAGAGTGATGGTGTGAGGAGGGAACTTCCAATCAACGTCCAGTCAAAGGAGACTGAAAGGACATTTTATTAAGGTGTGTACATTTAGCAGGGGTCCAGATATGGTGAACTGGATGAAACCATTTCTCATTGAAGAGGCTGACAACCAGAGGACAAAGGCTTTAATTATCTAATATCAGGAAACATGTTCTCAATGTTGGGGGGGAGTCCAGAACCAGGGGCCACACACAGTTTAAGAATAGGGGGTAGGCCATTTAGAACGGAGATGAGGAAAAACATTTTCACCCAGAGAGTTGTGAGTCTGCGGAATTCTCAGAAGTCAGTCAGAGGCCAATGCTCCGGATGCTTTCAAGAGGGAGTTAGACAGAGTTCTTAAAGATAGCGGAGTCAACGGATATGGGGAGAAGGCAGGAACGGGGTACTGATTATGGATGATCAGCCATGATCAGATTGAATAGCGTTGCTGGCTTGAAGGGCCGAATGGCCTACTCCTATTATCTACTGTCTATAATAAGAAGGTTTAGAAGAGTTTTTGAAAAATGTTGCCACTCAAAGGGGGGGCGGGGGGGTTGGGGGGGAGGTCTGGAACAGTTAGTTAACCCGAAAGATGAGTGCCTGAAACAAACTACTGGGGGTGGTGGTTGAAGCAGATACAAAAGTGGCATTTAAGAGATTTTTGGTTGGGCACATGATATGTAGCGAATAGAGGAATATGTAGACAGATAATAGTTTGTCCTAGCACCATGTTCAGTACAGGTATTGTGGGCCGAAGGGCCTGTTCTTGCTTTGAAAAGGAGGCTCAGTCCTCTTTCTTACAGTTTGGCTTTCTTCCCAACCAATTGTTCAAGTGCTTTTGATGGCAACATGCGCCTTAATTTAGTTCAACAAAGAAACTGACTAGAGTAAAGAACTTTACTCTACTGTTCTATGTTCTGTGATTCACAATCATCTTGGAGAAACAATTTTAGTTTATCTTTCTGTCTCAAGACTGAAGAGCATCGAGAAGTTTGGAAACTAGGTCACCCAAACCAAACCGTCGTGAAAATGTTTTAAAATGTTTTTGTTTAAGAAAGAACTGCAGATGCTGGAAAAATCAAAGGTAGACAAAAATGCTGGAGAAACTCAGCGGGTGAGGCAGCTTTTTGTATTGTATTGTATTGTATTCAAATTTATTGTCATTGTCTCAGTTAGAGACAACGAAATGAATTTCCCTTACAGGCAGTATCATAAAAATCAAAATAAATAAATAATAATAAATAATAAAACATATTAAAAATAAAATAGAATTAAAAAAAAAGCACAAACACTGAAAGTCCACGACACAACATAACACAGTGGCACCAAGGTGAGGAAGGCACCATAGTCCAGCCAGCCTCCACTCCGTTCTTCCCAGATGTTCACTCGTGGTCGAGGCCTTCCTAGCACCTGCAGTCGCCGCCCTGGGCGGCCCGATGTTCAGGCCCTCACTCCGGGCTGGTGGAACGCCGACGCCGAACCCCGACGGTGAACATCCTCCTCCTCAGCGGCCCGGACCTCCCGATCAGCCGCCTCCCGCAGCCGCCGAGTCCGCAGCCCCCGAGTCCGCAGCCCCCGAGTCCGCAGAGTCGCAGGACCCCGCGCTGTCCATCAGCGCCGCCCGCGTTGGGAGCTCCGCAAACCGCAGCTCCATGATGTCGGTGCCGCAGGTCCAGCACTCCGGGCTCCAGACGGCGATCCCCGGTAAGGCATCGCCAGCCCCGCGATGTATCAGCGCTGTCCCGCCGCTGTTGGAGCTCTGGTCGATCCCGGCAGGAAAGGCCCCGCCAATCCAGTAGGTAGGCCGCTGGGGGGGGGGGGCGAGGACGCGACTCGAATAATAATCGCGTCTTCACCAGGAAGCGGCTGAAGGACGGTATCCCCCGCACCGTACCCTCTTCCCCCACATAAAAACACAAAAAAAATACAAAAAAACACACTTTTACATAACTAAATAAACAAAAAAACAGAAAGATACCGGGCTGTAGGTGGAGGCTGCTGGCACCAGCGCCACCGGAAGTACAACCCGCTCCCCCCTCCCGCACATCAGTCTGAAGAAGGGTCTCGACCCGAAACGTCGCCTATTCCTTCGCTCCATAGATGCTGCCTCACCCGCTGAGTTTCTCCAGCATTTTTGTCCACCTTAAAATGTATTTATGTACTTGCACAATAATGCCAGCGAAAGAAAGCAGATGGAAGAGCAGAGTTTCCATAGAGGATCAGTCCTTAGCTGGCAGTCCACTGCTCTTCACAACAATAATGAATCCAGACTGTTCCCCCGACACTGTCAAAGAGTCTTTAGGCAAAGCTCTCAGATTCACACTCCTGACAAAGATGCTTGAAAAAGTATCATAGGATCCTCGGAGAATGTCATAGAGTGTGGGAACAGGTCCATCGGCCCAACTTTCCCACACCGGCCAACATGCCCCATCTACACTAGTCCCACCTGCCTGCGTTTGACCCATCTCTCTCTAAACCTGTCCTATCCATGTACTTGTCTAAATGATTCTTAACCAGCAGCTCATTCCATACACCCACCTCCCTTTGTGTGAAAAAGTTACCCCTCAGGTTCCTATTAAATCTTTCCCACCCTCACCATAAACCTAAGTCCTCTGGTTTTTGATTCCTCTACTCTGTGCATCTACCCAATCTATTCCTCTCATGATTTTGTACACCCCTTATCCTTCTGCGCTCCAAGCCGCAGCCAGCTTAACCTCTCTCTATAGCTCATAGAAACATAGAAAATAGGTGCAGGAGTAGGTCATTCGGCCCTTCGAGACTGCACCGCCATTCAATATGATCATGGCTGATCATCCAACTCAGTATATTTGTGCCTGCCTTCTCTCCATACCCCCTGATCCCTTTAGCCACAAGGGCCACATCTAACTCCCTCTTAAATATAGCCAATGAACTGGCCTCAACTACCTTCTGTAGCTCAGTCCCTCAAGTCCTAGCAACATCCTGGTAAATCTTCTCTGCACCCTTTCCAGCTTGACACCATCTCCCCAGGGGACTACAGTATCGATGTTCAGTTCAGTTTATTGTCACGTGTACCGAGGTACACTGAAGAGCTTGTGTTGCGTGCTGTCCAAAGTAACTCAGCGGGTGAGGCAGCATCTATGGAGCGATGGAATAGGCGATGTTTCGGGTCAAGACCCTTCAACAGACTGAGGAAGGGTCTCGACCCGAAACGTCGCCTATTCCTTCCCTCCATAGACGCTGCCTCACCCGCTGAGTTTCTCCAGCATTTTGGTCTACCTTCGATTTTTCCAACATCTGCAGATCTTTCTTAAACGTTGCGAGCTGTCCAGTCGGCGGAAAGACAGTACATGATTACAATTGAGCCATTTACAGCACATAGATAGGTGATAAATGCATAACATTTTGTGTAAGGTAAAGCCAGCAAAGTCCGATCAAGGATGGTCCATAGGGAGAGTCTTCCCAGCGGATTACAGGCATCGTAATGCTTGCTATTTCTCAGCAACACAACAGTGCTGCTTCTTTTATTGTTAACACTCTTGTTGTCTTGCCCCTGTCCCACTTAGGAAACCTGAACGGAAACCTCTGGAGACTTTGCGCCCCACCCAAGATTTCCGTGCGGTTCCCGTAGGTTTTTGTCAGTCTCCCTACCTGCTTCCACTACCTGCAACCTCCGGCAACCACCTGCAACCTCCGGGAACCGCACGGAAACCTCGGCTGGGGCGCAAAGTCTCCAGAGGTTTCCGTTCAGGTTTCCTAAGTGGGACAGGGGTCATTACAGTCTTGTGGTGTCGCCGCAAGTAAAATTGTCATTGTTCTGTCTGGGACATATGACAATAAAACAATCTTGACCATTGACTCTTGAGTGGAAGGTGCTGAGTTCTACAGGATCACTGACGTTTGCGTGCTCCCTTCATTGCCAATGAAATGCTCCGAGATTTCCCTAGTTGTCGGGATCCTTGATCCTGAGCCCGGAACCCGATAGAACCTGATAACACGTGCGGGAAGGAACTGCAGATGCTGGTTTAAACCGAACATAGACACAAACAATGCTGGGTGGAGTAACTCAGCGGGGCAGGCAGCATCTCTGGAGAGAAGGAATGGGTGACGGTTCGTGCCGAGACCCTTCTTCTGAAGAAGGGTGTCATGTTATCAGGTTCAATTGCGTTCTTCTGAAGAAGGGTCTCATGTTATCAGGTGCAATCGGGTTCTATTGAAGAAGGGTCTCGACCCGAAACGTCACCCATTCCTTCTCTCCGGAGATGCTGCCTGCCCCGCTGAGTTACTCCAGCATTTTGAACCTGATAACAAGAAGGTTAACGAAAAGGCTCTGGGCTGATTAGTGCATGCATTGTCAATGTCCGATCAAACACCGCTCACACTCTGACCTCCAATCCCCAAAAGGCCCTTTGAAGTAAAGTGTCACTTTGGACTTCAGATGAATAGCTCAGCTGTCCTCATCGCTTACAGAGACGGCGTTAAATGGTTCACGGAGGTGAAAGAGCAGCTCCGCCGGGCAGGCGTGGCAATATTAATTGTCTCTGTGTGCCGAGAGCTGGCTTGTTAGTTAGTGTGCGTGCAGGGAATTGCTGCAGAATCAATGACAATCATCTCCCCGGGGGCAGGTTCAATGGGTTCCAATATCAGTGTGTCAGTGTTGCTTCTGTTTTGTGCGCCACTTGCCCACATTCATGTTTATTGTTGATGCTGATGGATGATTAAACACAACGAGTGCCCCCCCCCCCAGTGTTAGAGAGTAGTACATAGAAACATAGAAAATAGGTGCAGGAGTAGGCCATTCGGCCCGTCGAGCCAGCGCCGCCAGTCAATACGATCATGGCTGATCATCTAAAATCAGTACCCCGTTCCTGCTTTTTCCCTATATCCCCTGATTCCTTTAGCCCTAAGAGCTAAATCTACAGTAACTCTCTCTTGAAAACATCCAGTGAATTGGCCTCCATTGCCTTCTTTGGCAGAGAATTCCACAGGTTCACAACTAGGTACGAGGCGATATACGGCATCCCCCCTTATCCCCCTCTTTCCCAGTTTCTGCTTCGCTACATGTGACAAGTTCATAAGTCCTAGGAACGGCAATTAGGCCCATCTTGTCTACAATTTCACCAAAGCCAATTAACCTATGAACCTTCGGACTGTGGGGGAAAACCGGAGCACCTGGAGAAAATCCGCGCGGTCGCGGGGAGAACGTACAAACTCCGCGCAGGCAAGCACCCGTACGTCATGTGTAGGAGGGAACTGGTTTAAACCGAAGATAGGCACAAAATGCTGGAATAACTCCGCGGGTCAGGCAGCATCTCTGGAGAGAAGGAATAGGTGACGTTTCGGGTCGAGACCCTTCTTCAGACTGAGAGTCAGGAGAGAGGGGAATGAGAGATATAGAAGGTGATGTAGAGAGATGTAGAACAAATGAATGAAAGATATGCAAACACGTAACGACGATAGGCTGTTGTCAGGATCAAACCCGGGTCTCTTGCGCCCTAAGATAGACAGTAGACAATAGGTGCAGGAGTAGGCCATTCAGCCCTTCAAGCCAGCACCGCCATTCACTGTGATCATGGCTGATCACCCACAATCAGTACCCCGTTCCTGCCTTCTCCTCATATCCGTTGACTCTGCTATCTTTAACTGCTCAATCTAACTCTCTCTTGAAAGCATCCAGCGAATTGGCCTCCACTGCCTTCTGAGCCAGAGAATTCCACAGATTCACCAACTCTCTTGGTGAAGAAAAAAATCCCCGTCTTCGTTCTAAACGGCCTACCCCTTATTTTTCAACTGTGGCCCCCTGGTTATGGACTCCCCAATATCCTGCCTCTGGCGTGTCCAATCCCTTAATAATCTGACATGTTTCAATGATTGCCCTCTCATCCTTCTAAACTCCAGAGTATACAAGCCCAGCCGCTCCATTCAATCAACATATGACAGTCCCGCCATCCCAGGAATTAACCTGGTAAACCTACGCAGCACTCCCTCAATAGCAAGAATGTCCTTCCTCAAATTTGGAGACCAAAACTTCAATCAGCCATGATTGAATGGTGGAATAGACTTGATGGGCCAAATGGCCTAATTCTACTCCTATTCATTATGACCTTGTGGCCAGTAATGTAACTGGTGCAGAGATGCATGCACGGAGACTTATCTGGAGTTTGTAGGGAGGAATTGACTGATCTCGATAGGCTTGATATGACGAGGCTCAATACCTTCTTCCCCCTTGGTCGACGGATTCACCTGGGGAACAGACTTCCCTTTCGGACGTGATGTCTAACATCGCTACAAACGCAGCCGATTTGCAGCGGGGTTATATTCAAGTTGAACGGGATGGAAAAGACCATTGCGCGCTGAAGCTGACAACATTCATTTTTGATTATTGTGGTTTGCTTTCAGCTAGAATAGAACGCGGCAGCTGGGTTCGGCAAATTGGGCTTGGAGAGGAAACCCTCGATCTCGATGGAGAACACACGGTTAAAGAATGTTCTAATAGAAGCCACAAGCAAGAACAAATAGAAATCTAAGATAGACACAAACAGCTGGAGTAACTCAGCGGGACAGGCAGCATCTCTGGAGAGAACGAATGGGCGATTTTTCGGGTCGAGACCCTTCTTCAGAAATCTACCTCGCCTGCCTCCAGAGGGGAAATCCGAGCATGATGGAAAGAGTCCAATAGGTTTGAAGAAGGGCCTCAACCCAAAAGGTAACCCATTCCTTCTCTCCAGAGATGCTGCCTGTCCCGCTGAGTTACTCTAGCATTTTGTGTCTGTCTCCAATAGGTTTGAGCTGCGTTGTTAGACTTTGAGCCTTTGTAATGCAGGGTTAGATGTCTCGCTGTCAGGGGAGAGGGAAATGAGTCAGGGGAGAGAGAATGTTCGCGCATGATTACAACGACTCTCCCCTTGTTAAGACTACTATCTACCTCTTTGGTGACCCTCGGACTATCCTTGATCGGACTTTGCTGGCATTACCACGCACTCTAGGTTATTCCCTCATCGTGCATCTGTACACAGTAAACCAAGTATGCTAAACACAGATGAGCGCAGATTCGCCGGCTCGTGCATTTACGATCGTTCAACTTTACCAGCCTTCAGGGCACTCAGGCACGCACCCTGGGGGAATCTAAAATCGAAGTTTGGCTGCAGGCAGAATCAGCCTCTTTGATCGGCTTGTTTGACTCATTTGCATCACTTACGCAGAAGTGGCAGTTTTCCATTGACTGGCTTATCGAGTGAACTGCGGAGCCTGTGTGAAATTGCTGAGAAATCACTCGCTCCTGTGGTGAAAAGTCGAAGGTATTCCGACCGTTACACCCAGTAATTTCTTGAACCAGTGAATGAAGGAATTGTGGAATTCATTGCCACGGACGGCTGGGGAGGCCAAGTCAATGGATATTTTTAAGGCAGAGATAGATATATTTCTCGATTAGTGCGGGTGTCAGGGGTTATGGGGAGAAGGCAGGAGAATGGGGTTGAGAGGGTAAGATATATCAGCCATGGTTGAATGGCGTAGACTTGATGGGCCGAATGGCCTAATTCTGCTCCTATCACTTATGAACATGAATTTATGAACACAACCTTCACAACTTAGACCATTGTGGGCTCCACCTTCCCTTGATGACGAATGAATGAATGAATAGGTTTATTGGCCAAGTATTCACATACAAGGAATTTGCCTTGGTGCTCCGCCCGCAAGTGACAACATGACATACAATGACAGTTATGAATGACACATAAAACACTAAACATTAATAATAAAACACCATTGATCAAACATGTGAACCAGATAAAATACCAGAGCAAAAGGAGGCTACCCATTTCTGGCTATTGAGCCACAGACTGTTTACCCTCCTCCCATCCGGGAGGCGCTACAGGTCTCTCCGTTGCCGGACCAGCAGGTCCAGGAACAGCTTCTCCCGGACCTTCTTCCCCCAGAAAAATTGCACTGCTACTACTGTATGTACGTATATATATTTATTGCTCATTATTCTATGTTCGCTCTTCTGGGTGAGATGCTAACTGCATTTCGTTGTCTCTGTACTGTACACTGCACAATGACAATAACGATTGAATCTGAATCTGAGCTACTACTCGTGGAAAAAAGCTGTTTTTATGTCTGGCTGTGGTAGTTTGACAGTCCGGAGTCGCCTTCCAGAGGGAAGTGATTCAAAGAGTTTGTGGCCAGGGTGAGAGGGGTCAGAGATGATCTTGGGGTTGGACAGGCTAGATGCAGGAAGATTGTTCCCGATGTTGGGGAAGTCCAGGACAAGGGGTCACAGTTTAAGGATAAAGGGGAAATCCTTTTGGACCGAGATGAGAAAAAAAAATTTCACGCAGAGAGTGGTAAGTCTCTGGAACTCTCTGCCACAGAAGGTAGTTGAGGCCAGTTCATTGGCTATATTTAAGAGGGAGTTAGATGTGGCCCTTGTGGCTAAAGGGATCAGGGGGTATGGAGAGAAGGCAGGTACAGGATACTGAGTTGGATGATCAGCCATGATCATATTGAATGGCGATGCAGGCTCGAAGGGCCGAATGGCCTACTCCTGCACCTATTTTCTATGTTTCTATGTTTCTATGTTTCTACAGTTCGTCAATGGAGGGAAGGTTGCAGCCAATAGCAATCATCTTTGCTTTTTGCACATCTTTGATTAATTTATACTGTGTGCCTTTTCATATCTCTCGTTTTCCCTTGACTCTCAGTCTGAAGAAGGGTCTCGACCCGAAACGTCACCCATTCCTTCTCCCCAGAGATGCCGCCTGTCCCGCTGAGTTACTCCAGCATTTTGTGTTGATCTTCGGTGTAAACGGTGGAATCTGCAGTTCCTTCCGACACACGCTGACAATAAAACACTCTTGACTCTCTCGAACAAACTAACTGTGGGAGAAGCAGATATTGGGCTCTTTGCGGAGCTTCACACCTTCGACTTGCTGTGAGCTTGTCTCAACAGATAGTTTTATTGACCCGCCTGGATTGCTGCAATACCATTATGGATTGCTGCAATAGTGTGAAATCTACCACCGCATCCCTCCCATTAATCTTCCAACATTAGTTACGTTACAGGCACATACACTGGGTGCCTCAACAACCAAATGAGAACACAATCACTAGCTGCTGCAGAGTATCAAATTAAATGTAAATTAATAAAGCTCCACGCTCATAAAGCACAGAAACAGGTCCACTCACCCATCTTGGACATGCTATGTTTCCACCTATTTCCATTCCTTTGGCTGGTGTCATCTAGTCATAGAGTCATACAGTGAGGAAACAGGCCCCTCGGCCCAACTTGCCCACACCGGCCAACAATGTCCCAGCTACACTAGTCCCACCTGCCCGCGTTTTGGCCCATCTCCCTCCAAACCTGTCCTATCCATGTACCTGTCCAACAGTTTCTTAAAAAGTTGGGATAGTCCCAGCCTCAACTACCTCCTCTGGCAGCTTGTTCCATACAGGTCTCCAAATCTGAGGAAGGACATTATTGCCATAGAAGGAGTGCAGAGAAGGTTCACCAGACTGATTCCTGGGATGTCAGGACTGTCTTATGAAGAAAGACTGGATAGACTTGGTTTATACTCTCTAGAATTTAGGAGATTGAGAGGGGATCTTATAGAAACGTACAAAATTCTTAAGGGGTTGGACAGGCTAGATGCAGGAAGATAGCTCCCGATGTCGGGGAAGTCCAGGACAAGGGGTCACAGCTTAAGGATAAGGGGGAAATCCTTTAAAACCGAGAGAGTGGTGAATCTCTGGAACTCCCTGCCACAGAGGGTAGTCGAGGCCAGTTCATTGGCTATATTTAAGAGGGAGTTAGATGTGGCCCTTGTGGCTAAGGGGATCAGAGGGTATGGAGAGAAGGCAGGTACGGGATACTGAGTTGGATGATCAGCCATGATCATATTGAATGGCGGTGCAGGCTCGAAGGGCCGAATGGCCTACTCCTGCACCTAATTTCTATGTTTCTATGTTTCTATACACCCACCACCCTTTGTGTGGAAAAAGTTACCCCTCAGATTCCTGGTAAATCTTTTCCCCTTCACCTTAAACCTAGGTCCTCTGGACCTCGATTCCCCTGCTCTTGGCAAGAGATTCTGTGCATCATCTACCCGATCTATTCCTCTCATGATTTTATGATATTTTAATTATTTTTCATTTCAACCCTGATTAGAACTTTCAAGTCAAAGCCTCCATCACAAATCTATCCGCTCTCTACCCATCCCCTTTGCATTAAATATCACCCATCAACTAACAAGATCCTCATCCAAGCATCATTAAGAAACTTTTGTTTAGAGATACAGCGTGGAAACAGGACCCGCCGAGTCCATGCCAACCATCGATCTCCAGTACACTAGCTGGGGACAATTTACCAAAGCCAGTTAACCTGCAAACCTGCACGTCTTTAGAAAGTGGGAGAGAACGGGAGCACCCGGAGAAAACCCACGCAGGTCACGGGGAGAACGTACAAACTCCGTACAGACAGCATCCGTAGTCAGGATCGAACCCGGGTCTCATCGCTGTAAGGCAGCAACACTATCGCTGCGCCACCGTGTCGCCCAATAATTCACAATCCTCTGACCATCCATTACAATTATTCTTTGAGTCTGAAGAAGGGTTCCAACCCGAAACATCACCTGTTCCCTTTCTCCGTAGATGTTGCCTGACCCGCTGAGTTGGTCCAGCACTGTGTCTAGTTTAGCTTAGTTTAGATTAGTTTAGATATACAGCGTGGAAACAGGCCCTTCGGCCCACCGAGTCCGCGCCGACCAGCGATCCCCCTATACTAGCACTATCCTACACACATCGGGGACAATTTACAATTTTTACCAAGGCCAATTTACGTACATACCTGTACGTCTTTGGAATGTGGGAGGAAACCAGTGCACCCGGAGAAAACCCACGCAGGTCACGGGGAGAAAGTAAAAAACTCCGTACAGACAGCACCCGTAGTCAGGATCGAACCCGGGTCTCTGGTGCTGTAAGGCAGCAACTCTACCGCTGTGCCACAGTGCCACCCTATCTTCAATTCTTCTTAAACTCTGTTACCCAGCTCTGCCTTGTTACCTCATCCCCTTGAACCAACATTGTCACATTGGCCCAGCAAGAAGGAAATATATATAAATTCTTACTCAGGCAATACAAGGATATGCCATTCCAATATCAAGCCTGTTAATTCAATCTATTATTTACAAGGTGCATTGTAGTTAGAGGAAGGAAAATCGATTAAATTGTGGAGATATAATTCAAGCTCCATTTTAAATGTTATTAGTACTACATATTGTAATTACTAAGATACACAACCAGTGAACAGTCCTGAACTACTATCTACCTCATTTGTGACGCTTAGACTATCTTTGATCGGACTTTACTGGCTTTACTTTGCACTAAACTTTATTCCCTTATCCTGTTTCTGTACACTGTAAATGGCTCGATTGTAATCATGTATAATCTTTCCGCTGACTGGAAGCTTCACAGAAGCTTTTCACTGTACCTCGGTACACATGAGAATAAATAAATTAAATTCAACTAAACTAAACTGAATTGGAAAGCCCGTGAAATGGATTTGTTTGGGATGTAATGAAGGCCAAGGAAATGAAATGCTGTACTCTGAAGTAGGGTCTGGACCTGAAACATTACCTGTCCCTGTTCTCCAGAGATGCTGCCTGACCCGCTGAGTTATTCCAGCATTTTTTGTCCTTTTTTGCCATAGTGCCACCACTGTTGGGAGAGTGTAATTACGGTGACATGTTTACATCGGAGGCTTCCATTATAAATGTGCATTTAGGAACTTAGTAAATAAAAGATATAAACATGTAATAACCCAGGGTTACTGGGTGTAAGGTTCTGAAAATAGGAAGTGGATGCAGAGATATATTTGTTAAAGAGCCTGTCCCACCAGCATGCGACTCCATGCGGCAAGCGCGACCTAACGTGGTCGCTTGAGCCGTACGGTCTCGCGGGGCCGGTCCCACTTCGATCGCCGGAGCCGTATGGAGTTGTGCGGAGCTTGTTCCGACATCGCGCGGGGCTCCGAAAATCTGACACTGTCCAAAAACTCCGCGCGGCAACGGCCTGCCGGCCCGCAGCCGCATTGAGGCCGTACGCACTGCCTCGACGGGCGTGCGCAGCGTCTCGACGGCGTACGCAGCGTCTTGATGGCATAAGCCTAGCGCGAACTTCCCGCGGACTTCGCTCGAACTTCACGTCAACTCGTATGGGATCACTCGACCTCCGCGCGGCCCCCATTCCGGTTTGGTCGCGCTCGCCGCATGCAGTCGCATGCTCGTGGGACAGGCCCTGTACGGGGATCTCTCGACCTTCGCGCGGCCCCTGCGCGGTCCCCGCTTCCGGTTTGGTCGCGCTCGCCGCATGCAGTCGCATGCTCGTGGGACAGGCCCTTAAGAGTCTATTTTCCATTTTCAACATAGGTTGTAGGGGCAGAATTAAGCCATTCAGCCCATCAAGTCTACTCCGCCATTCAATCATGGCTGATCTATCTCTCCCTCTCAACTCCATTCTCCTGCCTTCTCCCCATAACCCCTGACTCCTCTACTAATCAAGAAATCTATCTATCTCTGCCTTCAAAATATCAATTGACTTGGCCTCCACAGCCGTCTGTGGCAATGAATTCCACAAATTCACCAAGAAACAGATTCACAATTCATTTAAGAAATTCCTCAACATCTCCTTTGTAAAGGTACGTCCTTTTATTCTGAAGCTGTGGCCTCTGGTCCTAAACGCTCCTATGATCATAATCAGCAACACATCACAAATTGTACTATTAAAATATATTCATTGATATACTTAAAATTGTTTCATTCATTCAGTTTAAAATGGGTTTATCAGAATACATAACAATTTTTAATAAGGTGTTAGTTTTATAATGTGCGACAGCAGCTCAAATTACTAATAACTAGACTGAATCAGTTACTAAGTTATTGTTATTTTGTTACTATTTTAGGGATTCCTTGCAGGGTATGAGTAATGCTCACAGGCCAGCATAAATTCTTGTCATTGGAGCAGAATTAGGCCATTCGGCCCATCGAGTCTATTCCGCCATTCAATCATGGCTCATCTATCTCTCCCTCTCAACCCCATCCTCCTGCCTTCTCTCTGTAACCTTTGACACTCGTACTAATCAAGAAAATGACACCCTTACATTTGACAGCATTTATTATGCATCCTTAATTGCCCCTGTGTGTTGCCACCTTCTAGAACCTTCTGGGGCTGTGGTACCGCGGTAGAGCTGCTGCCGTACAACGCCAGTGACCCGGGTTCGACGCTGACCACAGTCTGTATGGAATTTGTACGTTTAGTTTAGTTTAGATATACAGTGTGGAAACAGGCCCTTCGGCCCACCGAGTCTGCGCCAACCAGCGATCCCCGCATATTAACACTATCCAACACCCACGAGGGACAATTTTTACATTTACCAAGACAATCAACCTACATACCTGTACGTCTTTGCACGTACATACCTGTACGTTCTCCCTGTGACCAGCGTGGGTTTTCTCCGGGTGCTCCGGTTTCCTCCCACACTCCAAATACGTACAGGTTTGTAGGCTAATTGGCTTTGGTAAAATTGTAAATTGCCCAGTGTGTGTGTAGGATAGTGTTAAGGGCCTGTCCCACTTTCACGACCTAATTCACGACCTCTGCCAAGATTGCCCTTGACTCATACTCGCAGCTTGGTTGTCACAAGGTCGTAGGAGGTCGTAGGAGGTCGTAGGTAGGTCGTAGCAGGCCGTGATGCTAGTCGTAGGTAATCGTGGCATCAAGTAACTCGGGGCATTTTTCTAGCCTGATGAAAAATGTCCACAAGTAAAAAAGGTTGTGAATTAGGTCGTGAAAGTGGGACGGGCCCTTTAGTGTGCGGGGATCGCTGGTCGGCGCAGACTCGGATGACCGAACGGAAGGGGTTTCTGCGCTGTAGTTAGCTCTTAGGGCTAACGGAATCAGAGGGTATGGGGAGAAAGCTGGAATGGCTTACTGATCAGCCATGATCTTATTGAATGGCGGTGCTGACTCAAAGTTTCTATGTTTCTATGTCTTTGTTTCTATGTTCTGTTTAGATTAGATTAGATTAGATATAATTTATTGCCACACAGCCAGGCTGGTGGAAATTTGGGTTGTCTGCAGCGATACAATAATAAAGAACACACAACCACAATAAAACTGTAACACAAACATCCACCACAGCATTCATCACTGTGGTGGAAGGCACAACATTTGGCCAGTCCTCCTCCATTTCCCCCCCCGTGGTCAGGACCAGAGTCCAGAGTCAGTCCAGGATCGGCTCTTCCTCACCGGAGACCGCGGCTTTAAGTTGTTGTAGGCCGCAGACCGGCGGTCAAGATTTAAGTCCCCGCCGCAGCCAGAAGCACCGTAGACTGCAGGGCCGGCGGTCGAAGCTCCCCTCCAGGGGTGATGGTAAGTCCATGCCGGACCCGCGGTAGAAGTTGGCCGCGGGCCGGCAGTGATGGCTTCTTCTTCCCCCGGGTCCCCAACGTGAGATCCCGGGCTGTAGACGCCGCACCAGCTGGAGCTCTGCAGACCGCGGCTTCAGGCTGCGACTTCAGGCTGCCGGCTGCCCCGGGCAGCGAAACGGAGCGCTCCCCTCCAGCGAGCCCCAGTGAGGGCTCACCCGCTCCACGCCGAGAGTCCACGCTGCGCCCGCCGCTGAAGCCCCGGGCGCGTCTCCGGGAAAGGTCGCGTCGATCCTTGATGTTAGGCCACGGGGGAGGCGACCTGGAAAAACTCGCCTCTCCGTGGAGGAGGCGACCGAAGCGGTTCCCCCTTACCCCCCACACCACCCCTCACATAAAACACACAAAGAAACATTAAATACAGACTTTAAAACATACTAAAAAAAATTTAAAAAGTTGAAAAACTGACGAGCTGCATGACATGGCTGCTGCCAGAGCAGCGCCCCCTCCGAATAAAAATTTGCACAAGATACATGGATCTCTCCAAAGACCAATGTTTTAATAATACTTTGCTTTTCCATTCTTTCCACTGGGCTGGGCTAACTTCACACTACTACTTACTTCTCCCCATCTGCCTAAATTCTGCTCATGCTGATAACAATAGACAATAGACAATAAACAATGGACAATAGGTGCAGGAGTAGGCCATTCGGCCCTTCGAGCCAGCACCGCCATTCAATATGATCATGGCTGATCATCCACAATCAGTACCCCGTACCTACTTTCTCACCATATCCCCTGACTCCGCTATCTTTAAGAGCTCTATCTAACTCTCTCTTGAAAGCATCCAGCGAATTGGCCTCCACTGCCTTCTGAGCCAGAGAATTCCACAAATTCACAACTCTCTGTGTGAAAAAGTTTTTCTTCATCTCAGTTCTAAATGGCTTACCCTTTATTTTTAAACTGTGGCCCCTGGTTCTGGACTCCCCCAATATCGGGAACATGTTTCCTGCCTCTAGCCTGTCCAATCTCTTAATAATCTGATGTTTCAATAAGATCCCCTCACATCCTTCTAAATTCCCGTGTAGACAAGCCCAGTCGCTCCATTCTTTCAACATATGTCAGTCCCGCCGTCCTGGGAATTAACCTCATGAACCTATGCTGCACTCCCTCAATAGCAAAAATGTAATTCCTCAAATCTGGACACCAAAACTGCACACAATACTCCAGGTGTGGTCTCACTAGGGCCCTGTACAACTACAGAAGGACCACTTTGCTCCTATACCCAACCTCTTGTTGTAAAGGCTAACATGCCATTAGCTTTCTTCACTGCCTGCTGTACCTGCATGCTTACTTTCAGTGAGTGATGAACAAGGACCCCCAGATCCCGTTGCACTTCCCCTTTTCCCAACCTGACACCATTCAGACAATAATCTGTCTTCCTGTTTTTACCACCAAAGTGGATAACCTCACATTTATCCACATTAAACTGCATCTGCCATGCATCTTCCCACTCACCCAACCTGTCCAAGTCACCCTGCATCCTCATAGCATCCTCCTCACAGTTCACACTGCCACCCAGCTTTGTGTCATCTGCAAATTTGCTATTGTTACTTTGAATCCCTTCATCTAAATCATTGATGTATATTGTAAATAGCTGTGGTCCCCGCACTGAATCTTGCGGTACTTCACTAGTCACTGCCTGCCATTCTGAAAAGGGATCCGTTAATCCCTACTCTTTGTTTGCTGTCTGCCAACCAATTTTCTATCCATGTCAGCACTCTACCCCTAATACCATGTGCCCTAATTTTGCCCACTAATCTCCTATGTGGGACCATATCAAATGTTTTCTGAAAGTCCAGGTACACTACATCCACTGACTCTCCCTTGTCCATTTTCCTAGTTACATCCTCAAAAAATTCCAGAAGATTAGTCAAACAGGATTTCCCCTTCGTAAATCTATGCTGACTCGGACCATACTGCTATCCAAATGTGCCCCTATTTCATCTTTTATAATTGCCTCCAGCATCTTCCCACCACTGATGTCAGGATAACAGGTCTATAATTCTCTTTTTTCTCTCTCTCGCCTTTCTTAAAGAGTGGGATAACAGTAGCTACCCTCCAATCCCCAGGAACTGATCCGGAATCAAGAGCCTGACAAGATCCTTCAGCACACCATATCCTTCTCGTGGAGTGTTTGCCCTCCACTCCCACACCCACACCCCCCCCCCCTCTCCCACCCCCACCCCTCTCCCACACCACCCCACCCCTCCACACCACCCCCCCACAGCACCCAACCCCCACACCACCCAACCCCCACACCACCCTCCCCCCTCTCCCACACCACCCAGTCCCGTGTGACTGGGACCCAATGGGTCACATCGTCTAGTCTCCATTAAACTCAGCCCCAATCACCAAAGGGCTTGTTTCCATGCTGTATCCCTCAACTATAGTTAACTAAAGTAAACTAAACTAAACCTTCCTGTCCTGTGCCTCCTCCACTGTCAGAGTGAGGCCAAACGCAAGCTGGTGGAACAGCACCTCATATTTCGCTTGGGCAGCGATATGACTATTGGTTTTTCCAACTTGCATCCCCTCTCTCACCTTCCCTCCCCCACCCCGATTCTTCCATAACTTCCCTGACTCTTAGTCTGAAGAAGGGTCTTGACCCGAAACATCACCCATTCCTCCTCCCCAGAGATGCTGCCTGTGTACTCCAGCATTTTGTGTCTATCTATACTGAACATCACTTCTTGCATAAGGCTGGAGCTATGTTGTGAACATTGAGGCACATCAGTACTGATGGACAGTCACCAGGCCAGCTCTTCGACTTGTCACGTAGCTCCGAGTCCCTCAGGCACACACGCACATTGCACTTGTACAATGTCTTCCACTGAATTAATACATCATTTTAATTAGCAGAAAATAAATCACAGCATCCACAGTAACATAGCAGCGGGGAGATGCTATATGGCTCGGAGCAAAAGAGAAATGGTTTTAATCAGCACCAAACCCAGGAATAGCTGGTTCTAAAACTTGGTATTATATGTGAGAAAAACCTTGAACATTTATTTTGAATCGCAATCATTTTAATGTATCTTTGTATGGAGTTTGCACATTCAGCCTATGACCGCGTGGGTTTGCTGTGGGTATTGGTGGACCTACATTTTTGGGGCCCTGAACTGTTAAGGGGGTCCCTTCGCAATCGCAACCAGCAACGAGGTCTGGGTAACCAGTTATCTTCTTCAACGGGGTTGTTCCACGACAGATCACCACAAATTTTAATTTCTGTCATAAATGTTAATAGTGTTTTAAATTATTTATAATTATTTTATATTAAATATATTTAGAATGAAATCCTTAATTAGAAAGTGTTTTTCGTTTACGGCTAGCCTACATGATACTTTAATAACCTTCGAATTTTTAATTTAACTATTATTATTTTTTTTAAACCCCTTCTCATACAGTAGACCTAAAATGTTTAAGCAATGTGGACTTATTTATTTAGCGAATGCAAAGTCCTTTAGCCAAGCAGTTGCCTCTTGATCTGCTGTATGAAGGGTGACAAGTCCTCCTTTGAGTCTTTGTTGAGGGCATGCTTCAATGATGTGTTGCATTGTTTGCTGCTCTCCACAAGCACAGCGTGGGGTTGGGCTGCTGCCCCATTTGTGAAGGCTGGCCAAGCAGGGGCCATGTCCAGTCCTGAATCTATTCAGCGTCGTCCACTGCTTCCTTGGGAGATTGGTGCCAGGGACCGGTAGGGTGGGGTCTGACACCAGATGTTTATTTGGGACGTCCTTGGACTCCCATTCCTTTTTCCAAGCTGATTGGATGGTGAAATCAGCTGGTGGTGGGTTCTTCCAAATTGGTCGTCTAGATGGAAGTCGAGCAGTGGGTGGGTTGAAGATGTCCATGTGAATTGGCAGGTGAGGGGAGTTTTTGGTCTTTTGGAGCATCCTTTGAGTGAGGACTACCCGCCGGATGTGTGGAGGGGCTATGTTGGATAGGACAGGGAGCCAGGGGAGTGGTGTTGAGCGGATTGTTCCTGTGATGATCCTCATTGTTGAGTTCAATTGGGTGTCCACATGGTGTGTGTGGGATGACCTGGACCAAACAGGGGCACAATATTCGGCTGAAGAAAATGCAAGGGCTAGTGCTGAAATAAGCATGATATTCACCTCCAGAAAAAACATAGGAAATATTGGCCGGGGGTCCAGGAGGCTGGCTAGGCCCCTGACGGGGTCCAGGAGCAGCGCCCCAGTGGGGGTTCAGGGGGAAACTCTGAAAGTGATTCCCAAGCTTTCTGCTGGTAGTTTACGTAACAGAAACTTAGAATTTTTCTAACACATAAGCAGTAAAATAACCCCCAAAATATATATATTTCATGAAATAGACAATAGACAATAGATGCAGGAGTAGGCCATTCAGCCCTTCGAGCCAGCACCGCCATTCACTGTGATCATGGCTGATCATCCACAATCGGTACCCCATTCCGGCCTTCTCCCCATATCCCTTGACTCCGCTATCTTTAAGATCTCTATCTAACTCTCTCTTGAAAACCTCCAGACAATTGGCCTCCACTGCCTTCTGAGGCAGAGAATTCCACAGATTCACAACTCTCTGTGTGAAAATGTATTTCCTCATCTCCGTTCTAAATGGCTTACCCCTTATTCTTAAACTGAGGCCCCTGGTTCTGGACTCTCCCAGCATTGGGAACATGTTTCCTGCCTCTAGCCTGTCCAAACCCTGAATCATCTTATATGTTTCAATAAATGGCCTCATACAGCTGAAAATATCTGTACAAAAAATATGTTACCTGAAATGTCTCTTTGCCTAGCACTGTGATGAGAAAAAACTTTTTCACCCAGAGTTGCGAATTTGTGGAATTCTCTGCCACAGAAGGCAGTGGTTTCGTCTCCTTCAGCAGCACCTCGGTCTCCCTTCCTGAGCTCAGACACCCACTTCTCCTCACCCCACCTGCGCTCAGTTCAGTTCAGTTTAGTTTATTGTCACGTGTACCGGGCCACAGTGAAAAGCTTTTGTTGCGTGCTATCCAGTCAGCGGAAAGACAACACATGATTACAATCGAGCCATTCGCAGTGCACAGATACATGATAAGGGATTGAATGCTATGACTCAGTCAGTACACTCACCGTGTCAAGACTCTTGTGCCCCTGAGGAAGGGTCTCGAGCCAAAACATCACCTATTCCTTTTCTCCAGAGATGCTGCCTGACTCGCTGAGTTACTCCAGCATTTTGTGTCTACCTTCTCTTGTGTGACTCATTTGGCTCTGCCTGAATAAACTAACATTTGGCGTAGACTTCTGTTGCTCTGTAATCAGTGGCCCGCCTCATACAAGCACAGCTTTCGTCTAATAATAGCTTGTCCTTTGCTCCATCAGTTCCTAATCACCAGCCTGGAAGGAGTGGGAAATAGGTCTTTCCCCTTAACCTCCCCATGGAAAGTCCCAGGGCACTGGGAATCCATTCGCGGGTCCAGGCAGCGGGCCCCTTTTCCGGGGTTACGTCCGTGCCCGTGTGTCCCTGGAGAGGGAACACGCGGTGTCCACGGGGACTGTGGAGGCCTTCTGTGAACGCTGGTCACCGCAGGTGGTTGAATATATTATAGATAAAAATGTTAATATTTTAATTTGATAATTTTGTTTAAGTGTTTTCTAAATTGTTTGAGCTTTCTACCTTCCCTTGTAAATTGTACATTTGTTTAAAAATCTAATAAAAAAACATTTCCGGAAAAAAAAAAAAGGGCACTGGGAATTTGAGTGGGAGCATTCTGCCAGGCTTGATCATGTGATCCCAGTCGATAATCCCATTCCCTCCACCGCCCAGCTATTCCATATTATCGGCCATAAACCACACAGGAGAACATTAGGCCAAACCTTCAGGTAGACACAAAGTGCTGGAGTTATGGGCCTGTCCCACCTAGGCGATTCTTCAGGCGACTGTCAAGTCGTGGCAGGTCGCTGAAAAGCCGGCGACTGGAACGACGACTGTCAGAGTGGAACACACACAGACACACACACACATCGCTTCCTTCGCCAGCCAGTTATGCAGGCGGGGGACAGGGCAAGCGGGTGGAACGCTGTCTGAGTGAAATTCACACGGTGTAAAGCCAATGTGATACAGTCACACACCACAGTGAACAGGAAGGTTGGCGCTGTAATTAAGACGGTGAAAGCACAGTGTACGGGAAGGGTCACGAAAGTCCTTTAAAAGAGGGGTGGAGAGGGGGGGGGGGGAGAGAAGGTGGTGAAGGGGTGAGTAGGGGGAGACGGGGTGGGGAGAAGAAGTGGAGACAACTTTTAAGAAGCCAGAGATACACGGTTGTGAAGCTCGGCAGACATTAACATTACCGGTCGGTTATCCTTGGTTCTGAAAACTACTGTTTATGTTTTTTTTCCCCAATGAGCCAATTAAATTTACCGGTCAGCACCGGCTACAACCTACGAGAACCTACGACCTCCTGTCGACCCACTAACACTGCACCTACGGCACGAGAATTCTCGCTACTCTCCATGGCGGCTTCATTCTGGTCGCCAGAATGAAGCCGCGACTAGTTTCGAGAATGCGGGAACTACTCGCGACCATGAAGCCGATTCCCCGGCAACCACCCGTGAACACGTGGCGACCATGTGGCGATCGCATAATCTCCTGTGGTCGCCTAAGTGGGACAGGCCCCTCACTCAACAGGTTACTCGGGCAGCATCTCTGGAGAAAATGGATTGGTGACTTTTCTGGTCGGGACCCTTCTTCAGACTGAGTCAGAGGAGAGGGAGGGAACTGGAGGTAGGAAAAGGCCAGAACAATTCAGGGCTGGCAACAGGTGACCAAGGAAGCGTGGAGCCCACAATGGCCCATTGTTGGCTGGGGAAGAGGAGATAACGAGGGGATAGAGGGATGCGACGAGTGGAACTAGTAGAACCAATGTGTCTTTGGAACGTGGGAACTCCGTACAGTCAGCACCCGTGGACAGGATCGAACCCGGGTCTCTGGCGTTGTAAGGCAGAAACTCTACCGCTGAGCCACCGTGCCGCCCCTTATTGCCCCTTGAACTGGGAGGTTTGGTGGACCATTACAGAAGGCGGTGAAGACTCAAGCATTTTACTCAGGATTTGCTCAAGGACCCCAGAGTCTTGCTGAAGGAGCCCAGAGTTTCTTCTCTGAAGGTCGTCAGTGAACCCGATGGGTTTTTCCACGTATAACATTATGGTCCCTACTACCCAGGTTAGCTTTCTGAAACGGCCTAATATATTTATTTTTTTGGCTAAAAATTATGTCTCAATAATAAAGTGCTGATGGCTAAGGTGTCTATTGGATCCCCTCCTGTTGCCTCGAAATAGGCCACAGATCAAAATTCAGGATGAAAATCAATTGCAAACATCCGATTGAAAGTCAAAGCAGTGCAATGAGAAAAGGTGTGCTCCGTAAACCCCGGCTCCTTGTGAAACGTGGACGGGAGCAACCGTGTTACTCTCCTGTGTTACTAATCGCCTGAGGCAGGGTGAACATCCCCAGGAAAAGCTGCCTGAAAACATCCTGGCAATGCCGGCTCGTGCTGATAATTGAGCACAGTTGAGTGACGGACCAGTCTCTCAGGTAGAGTAGATGCGGAGAGGATCTTTCTACCGGTGCGGGACTATGAACCAGAGGGCACAGTCTCAGAATAAAAGGGCATACCCTTTGGAAAGGAGATGGGAAGGAATTTCATTAGTCAATGGGTGGCGAAACAGTGGAATTCATTGCCACTGACGGCTGTGGAGGCCAAGCCATTGGGTATTTTTAAGGCAGACATTGACAGGTTCCTGACTAGTTAGGGTGTTGAGGGTTGTGGGGAGAAGGCAGGAGAATGGGGTTTGGATGGAGAATGATAGATCAGCCATGATTGAGTGGCAGAGTAGTCTCGATGGGCCGAATGGCCTTATTCTGCTCCTATGACATGAACTAATAGCGTGGGATCTTTATTGTCGCTGGGTCTCAATTCTCAGTCTCCGTGGGAGGGCCTTCACCAGAAGAACCGCCATGGTTCAAAATGGTGGTTCACCGCCAATCTCTCAGGGGCAAGTAGGGATAGACAATAAATGCTGGAGTTGCCGTCAATGTCCAGAACTAAATGGGCGGCACAGTGGCACAGCGGTAGAGTTGCTGCCTTATGCCCCTGTCCCACTTGGGAAACCTGAACGGAAACCTCTGGAGACTTTGCGCCCCACCCAAGGTTTCCGTGCGGTTCCCGGAGGTTCCCGGAGGTTTTTGTCAGTCTCCCTACCTGCTTCCACTACCTGTAACCTCTGGCAACTACCTGCAACCTCCGGGAACCGTACGGAAACCTTGGGCGTGGCGCAAAGTCTCCAGAGGTTTCCGTTCAGGTTTCCTAAGTGGGACAGGGGCATAACAGAGCCAGGGACCCGGGTTCGATCCTGACTACGGGTGCTGTCTTTACTGAGTTTGTACGTTCTCCCCGTGACCTGCGTGGGTTTTCTCCAAGTTCTTCAGTTTCCACCCACACTCCAAAGACGTGCAGGTCTGTAGGTTAATCGGCTTGGTGTAAATATAAAAATGTCCCTAGTGTGCGTAGGATAGTGTTAATGTGCGGGGACCGCTGATGGGCCGAAGGGCCTGTTTCCGCACTGTATCTCTAAACTAAACTGAGATATGGATGAAGACAAACGTATTGTGACCAGCGTTTAATAGATTGCCTTGCAATACATTCCATGGTGTTGGGCGATTGTTGGCTTGGCTTCATTTCACCTCGCTCCTTCTCTGTGGAGGTTGGTGAGGGCACCTCAGCTTATTGAAATCCCCACACAATGGTGCAATTAAGTGGATCGATCCCTGACTCTATGGAACACCTCAATGTCATCTCTCCGCCCTGTCACTCCCCAATGTTAGTCCACCGTCTGCAAGGCTCAAGTCAGGAGTGTGATGGAGTATCCTGCACTTGCCTGGATGAGGGCAGCATCAACTACACTCAACCAACATAGCACCACCCAGGACAGAGCAGCCCACTTGATTAGGCACCCAATTAGGCACGGTGGCGCAGCGGTAGAGTTGCTGCCTTACACCGAATGCAGCGCCGGAGACCCGGGTTCGATCCCGACCAAGGGTGCTGTCTGCACGGAGTTTGTACATTCTCCCCGTGACCTGCGTGGGTTTTCTCCGAGATCTTTTGTTTCCTTCCACACTCCAAAGACGTACAGGTATGTAGGTGAATTGGCTTGGTAAATGTAAGAATTGTCCCTAGTGTGCGTAGGATTGTGTTAATGTGCGGGGACTGCTGGTCGGCGCAGACCCGGTGGGCCGAAGGGCCTATTTCCACACTGTATCTCTAAACTAAACTAAACTAAACTAATCCACAACCATGCACTAACTCCGCCACCAATGAACAACAGCAACAGTAAGAGCCATCTACAGGATGGACTGCAGTAACTCACCAAGACTCCTGAGGCAGCATCTTCCAAAGACACTAACATCTAGCAGTTAGAAGCACCAGGGCAGCAACAGCAAGGGAATACTACCCCAACCTCAATGTTGCCCTAGACCTGCGTCATCACAATTTTGCATCCTACACATTAGGGGCAATTTTACAGAAGCCAATTAACCTACAAACTTTGGGGTGAACATGGGGTGGGGACTGGACATTGTGCCTTCCCCCACAGTGCTATCCACTGTGGGGGGATGATTTTTTTTGTCAAATTGTAGTCCTGTAGGTCTGTGTCCAAGATGGCTGCCGTGAAGAGAGAGTGGACGCTGGCGCGCTTTGGCTGCCGCTGCTCTCTTTTCACACTGTGTTTTTGATTTTCTGTTTTTGGATTGAATTCTGTTTTTAATTTGTGTCACTGTGATGTCTTTAATTACTTGTTTTATTCCGATTATATGTTTTTATTCCGATTACTATGTAAGGTGTCCTTGAGGTGTATGAAAGGCGCCCATTAAATAAAATTTATTATTATTATTATTACAAATGCAAGGAACTGCAGATGCTGGTCTACAAAAAAAATGTGCTGGAGCAACTCAGTGCATCAGGCAGCATCTAGTTTAGTTAAGTTTAGTTTAGTTTGGAGATACAGCGCGGAAACAGGCCCTACATACACTAGGGACAATGTACATATTTTACCAAAGCCAATTCACCTACAAACTTGGACGTCTCTGGAGTGTGGGAGGAAACCGGAGCACGCTGAAAAAACCCCACGTGGTCACGGGGAGAACGTACAAACACCGTACAGACAGCACCTGTAGTCGGGGTCGTACCCGGGTCTCTACCGCTGCACCACCGTGCCGCACAAATTGTTAATCTGTTGCATCTTGAGCGACTGCTTTTGAGAACACCGCCATTGTGTGTTGACCCAAATTTTCCAGTCACTTGTCACTTCATTTCAACCCTTTCTATCCCCTTCCTCCTCCAAACACACACACACACACACACATGCGCACACACACACACACACAGCCTTTCCTGTTCATGAATCCTGTTTAGAGACACAAGGAACTCTAGATGCAGGATTGCTACCTTACAGCGCCAGAGACCCGGGTACTGGCGCTGTAAGGCAGCAACTTTGTTTCCCTGCCGCAGAGGCGGGCAATAAATACCGTGACTTGCCATCAATGCCCATTCTTTGACGAGCGAAAAATAAACCGTGGATTCCTTCTACAGAGCACGAAGTCGATCAGAAACAAACTTTTGTTTGCAAAATTATTCCGACATTCAGCTAATTTCTTTTTTTTCTTCTTCTGGAAGAACATTGATTTCTATGACTAGATTTAACAGACATTACTTTGTATACTGCAGTAAGAGTATATTAATTTCATTTAACAAATTGGTAGAAATGAAATCAGATTAAAGCTGTGCTTTGCCAATTCAGCCTTTTAGTCAAACAGAACACTAATCTGTACAAGCAAGCATTTAAATATATATTTCACAATTATGCTGGCTAATGAATTTTTAATATTTATTGCTGTCAAGTATATCCCTCTGGTCTTAAGATAAAAACGACTGTTATTCACCATCTCCTCTTGCCCCAGGCTGCCAGCTGTCTGTTACATTCAATTGCTCCTGATGAAATTGGAAATTCTATATATGCCGCCTATTTTTCCGTGATGTTCCGCGTTCCAAGGCAGAGTCCACATGGAAGCGGAGAGGACACAGCATCAGGCTTCTTGAGAATACAAGACAGGCTGGAGAATCGTTCCGACACATGTCGTATAACATTTAACGCTGCAAAGTGTGAAGGGAAGCCTTTGGTGAGAAGGAGGGGGGTGGGGGGGGGGGGGGGGTGGGGGGGGGAGGTGACAGCAATTGAATCGTTCAAGAAGGAACTGCAGTGCTGGAAAAATCGAAGGTAGACAAAAATGCTGGAGAAACTCAGAGGGGGAGGCAGCATCTATGGAGCGAAGGAATAGGTGACGTTTCGGGTCGAGACCCTTCGGCCCACCAAGCCCGCGCCGACCAGCGATGACCTCCTCCCCCCCTGTACACCAGCACCATCCTACACACACCAGGGGCAACTTACAATTGTTAGCAAATTTTTAACCTACAAGCCTGTACGTCTTTGGAGTGTGAGAGGAAACCGGAGCACCCGGAGTAAACCCACGTGGTCCACGGGGAGAACGTACAGACAGCGCCCGCAGTCGGGATGGAACCCGGGTCTCTGGCGCTGTGAGGCAGCAACTCTACCGCTGAGCCACCGTGATCTCACTGTGTTGACTTCTTGTTCACCACACTGCCGTAGTATGGGGAACCAGTTCCACTTCCCTCTTGCAGTGATTCCCTTTCATCTGTATTTATCCTTCCTGCTCCACAAACTCTCTAAAAAACATCTACAGGTCCACCACCGATTTTCCGGCCACTGGTGGTCTGGCGCCTCCTTAAATCCGTACAAAATTAATCCGGACAAACCCCCCCGCCCCCTGCCCCCCCAAAAAAACATGGCACCTAGGCCGGGTGAGGCCGCTGATCCCGACCTCATCGGGACTTCCGCGATCGATCGGTGGGTCAAATCTGCCCCCTGCGACCGGCGCGCTGGAACTCCGGCACGGCCGGAGACGGCAGATACGTTCCCATAGCCGACTTCCGAGGCTGACTTTGCCGGTCGGTATCTCGGCTCCTCGCCGGCCTAGGCGGAATGTTCCGGTACCGTTGAACTACACCAGTGGGAGAGTCTAAGACTAGAGGTCACAGCCTCAGAATTAAAGGACGTTCTTTTAGGGAGGAGATGGGAAGAAATTTATTTAGTCAGAGGGTGGTGAATCTGTGGAATTCTTTGCCACAGACGGCTGCGGAGGCCAAGTCAGTGGATATTTTTAATGCAGAGATAGATAGATTCTTGATTAGTACGGGTGTCAGGGGTTATAGGGAGAAGACAGGAGAATGGGGTTTACAAGGGAGAAATAGATCAGCCATGATTGAATGGCGGAGTAGACTTGATGGGCCAAACTGCTTAATTCTACTCCTATCACATGACCTTATGACCTCATGACTCCTCTCGGAGGCCGTGACCTCTGTTGGTCCGGCAAAATAGATAATCCGGAAATACTCTGGAACCCAAGAATGCTGGAAAATCAGTGGTTGACCTGTATTTACTAAAATTACAATGCCAGCAGATCAATGATAATTCAAGCCATACACACACACCCACCCACCCACATAGTCACGCACAATTATGCACACACAAACACCCACATAGTCACACACAATTATGCACACACACACATCCACATCCACATAGTCACGCACAACCATGCACACACACACACACACCCACCCACATAGTCACGCACAATTATGCACACACACACACCCACACACATAGTCACGCACAACCATGCACACACACACGCACACACACATAGTCACGCACAATCATGTACACACACGCACACACACACACATACTCACGCACAACCATGCACACACACTCACACACACCCACACACATAGTCACGCACAATCATGCACACACACACACACCCACACACATAGTCACACACACACACACACACACCCACACACATACTCACACACACACACACACACACACACACACACACACACACACACACACACACACACACACACACACACACACACACACACACACTCACACACACACACACACACACACACACACACACACACACACTCACACACACACAAACACCCACATAGTCACGCACAATGATGCACACCCACCCACATACTCACACACACACCACACACCACACACACACACCACACACACGCACACACACACACACACACACACACACACACACACACCCACCCACATACACATACAAACACACACACACACACACACACACACACACACACACACACACACACACACACACACACACACACACACACATGCCCGGGGTTACAGCTCTGGGGTTGAGTGTGAGAGCGGGTAGCGGTGGGTCTTACCCCCTGTGAGAAGTAGAAGGCTACGATGCCCAGGGGCCAGAAGCAGCAGAGCATGGAGAAGATGGCCAGGCCCAGGTGGTCGCGCGGAGGGATCATGATAAAGTTGTCCTCGCTGTCGCTGTCACTCGAGCAGTCACTCTGGGGAGAGCAGGAGGAGAAGGACAGAGTTTATCAGCAGCAGTACAGCACAGGTTTCATTAATGGTGCACAAGTAGATAAAGACTGCATTACCAAAGCTGTTAGAAATGAAATCCCTGTAATCGCATCACATCACAGAAGAGACATGTTGCCTGGGACTGAAACAGCATTCATGGGCTCGAAGAAGTGAGAGAGTCTTTATCTGCCTGTGACATGGAGTCGTATACAGATACGGCATGGAATCAGTCCCTTCGGCCCATTGAGTCTATACTGGCCATCGACCATCCATTTACAGCATGCTACATTAATCACAATAGACAATAGACAATAGACAATAGACAATAGGTGCAGGAGTAGGCCATTTGGCCCCTCGAGCCAGACCGCCATTCAATGTGATCATGGCTGATCATCCACAATCAATACCCCGTTCCTGCCTTCTCCCCATATCCCCTGACTCCGCTATCTTTAAGAGCTCCATCTAACTCTCTTGAAAGTATCCAGAGAACCGGCCTCCACTGCCTTCTGAGGCAGAGAATTCCACAGATTCACAACTCTCTGGGTGAAAAAGTTTTTCCTCGTCTCCGTTCTAAATGGCTTACCCCTAATTCTTAAACTGTGGCCCCTGGTTCTGGACTCCCCTAACATTGGGGAAATGTTTCCTGCCTCTAGCGTGTGCAAACCCTTAATAATCTTATATGTTTCAATAAGATCCCCTCCCATCCTTCTAAATTCCAGTGAATAGAAGCCCAGTTGCTCCATTCTTTCAACATATGACAGTCCCGCCATCCCAGGAATTATCCTCGTGATATATTTTCTCCCCACATTTTCATCAACCCGCACTAACCCACATGTTCTTGATTAGTGCAGGTGTCAGGGGTCATGGGGAGAAGGCAGGAGAATGGGGTTGGGAGGGAGTGATAGATCCGCCAGAACGGTGGTGATGGGCCGAGTGGTCTAATTCTGCTCCGATCACAAAATTATAAATGTCAAATTTCAATTTAAGATTTTAATTTACACCTCACAGTGAGCTACTAACCTACTGACCCGCATGTCTTTGGGATGTGGAAGGAAACCAGAGCTCCCTGAGGAGAACCCTCGCGAATTGGGAGAACGTGTAAACTGCACAGAGACAGCACCCCAGGTCAGGATTGAACATGGGCCTCTGGTGTAGTGAGCCAGGATCTCTACCAGATACAGACACATATAGCTGCGGACATCTTTGTGCGTGCCTTTAGGCTTCAGACTTTAGAGATACAGCATGGAAACAGGCCCTTCGGCCCACCGAGTCCGCGCCGAGCAGCCAATGAAGACGTGGGTACCCGGAAACAGGACCTTTGGCCCACCGAGTCCGTACCGACAATAGACCACCCGTACACTACCACTATTCCACACACTGAGGACAATTTACAGAAGACGGCAAATCTGTAAATGTGAGGTTATCCACTAAAGGCGCCCATTAAATAAAATTTATTATTATTATTATTATGGTGGCAAGAACGAGAAGGCAGATTATTATCTGAAAGGTGTCAGGTTAGGAAAAGGGGAAGTACAACGAGACGTGGGTGTCCTTGTTCATCGGTCACTGAAAGTAAGCATGCAGGTACAGCAGGCAGTGAAGAAAGCTAATGGCATGTCTTTTTTTTAACATCAAAAATATTTATTCAAATATTACAATAGTATTTACAACACAATAAAACGAACCAGACACCACATCATAGTACAAGGCAAAACAAATATACTAGGTATACCACCAAATAACTGTATTACAATCCTTGTCCAGGATACATTCAACCCCCCTCGGTGCCCAGCGGTCCCGGAAATCCCCCAGGGTGCCCGTGGACAGCGCGTAACCCCTTTCTAGTACCACCCGGGCGCGGACGTAACCCCGGAGAAGGGGCAGGCAGATGGCTCGGGCAGAGGCATCTTCCGCCTCGCGCCGTGACTTGCGGATGGCCAGCTTGGTCAGGCCTAATGGCATGTTGGCCTTCACAACGAGAGGAGATGAGTATAGGAGTACCAACTGGTCCAGAACGCAGCCGCCCGACTCTTCACCCACACCAAATCCTGGCATCACATCACTCCAGTCCTCAAACAACTTCACTGGCTTCCCATCTCTCACCGGATCACCTACAAAATCCTGGTCCTCACCTACAAAGCCCTCCACCATCTGGCCCCCCCATATCTCACTGACCTCCTCTCCCCCTACCAACCCTCACGGTCCCTCAGATCCACATCAGCCGGTCTCCTCTCCATCCACAAGTCCAACCTCAGCAGTTTTGGGGACAGAGCCTTCTCCAGGGCAGCTCCCAGGCTCTGGAACTCCCTCCCCCAACTGATCCGCAATTCCGTGTCCCTCACCATCTTCCAGTCCCGCCTCAAGACCCATCTCTTCACCTCTGCCTATCCTTAGCCCCACGTCCCCGTCCCTTTTCATCTGTGCATTAATTGCCTCATACTGTGTTTTGTATTGAATTCTGTCTTTACTTTGTGTACTAGTCATGTCTCTACTATTTATTTCATTCCCCTTACATGTTTTTCCTCTACATGCTCAATTTTTGTAAGGTGTCCTTGAGACTCTTGAAAGGCGCCCATAAATAAAATATATTATTATTATTATTATTATAGGAGTAAAGAGGTCCTACTGCAGTTGTACAGGGCCCTGCTGAGACCTGGAGTATTGTCTGCTAATCTGTGGAAGGACATTCTTGCGATTGAGGGAGTGCAGCGTAGGTTCCTGAGGTTAATTCCCAGCATGGCGGGACTGTCACATGATGAAAGAATGGAGCGACTGGGCTTGTATTCACTGGAATTTAGAAGGATTCCAGTCCTTCTAACTGAAACAAGTGGTGCAGTGGTAGAGTTGCGGCCTTACTGCTCAGAGACCCGGGTTCAATCCCGATTATGGGTGCTTGTCTGTGCGGAGTTTGTACGTTCTCCCCGTGACCTGCGTGGGTTTTCTCCGGGCGCTCCGGGTTTCCTCCCACACTCCAAAGACGTACAGCTTTGTAGGCTAATTAGCTTCCATAAAAATTGTAAACTGCCGTTAGTGTGTGTTGGGTGGTGTTAGTGTGCGGGGATCGCTGGTCGGCGCGGACCTGGTGGGCTGAAGGAACTGTATCTCTAAACTAAACAAGTCGGGTAGAGTGTGTGATGTAAGGAGAGTTCGTGCTGTTGGGAGCCTACACACCACTCCTACCACAGTCAAATGGGCTGCATTTTGAAACATTCATGGGCCAGAATGATTTCAATTGCGGTGTAAGCTGTGTGGTGACACAGCGCTGACTGTTCATTGCCTGTTTTAGGCCGTAATTTGGTCATCATTCATTATCTTCTGCTCTCGAAAACTGGATGCAAAGCTCTTGTTGGAATGAAGCAGGACCACCCACGTAGCAACCAATTAAACGGCAACACTACCAGCCTCGGTAATGAAGGGTTTCTCTCCATTACCTGCTCTTGATAACTGAGCACTTACAATGAGGCGGTCAAGGCCAGAGCCGCAACACAGCCCTTGGCACCCACTCAACATGCAATTAGGTCCAGTGTTTCCAGACCTCAGTTCCTGAATAACATCGTAGTCCTTGGTGGGTATCACACTACCAACCACACTAACATAGAAACATAGAAACATAGAAAATAGGTGCAGGAGGAGGCCATTCGGCCCTTCGAGCCAGCACCGCCATTCATTGTGATCATGGCTGATCGTCCCCTATCAATAACCCGTGCCTGCCTTCTCCCCATATCCCTTGACTCCACTAGCCCCTAGAGCTCTATCTAACTCTCTCTTAAATCCATCCAGTGACTTGACCTCCACTGCCCTCTGTGGCAGGGAATTCCATAAATTCACAACCCTCTGGGTGAAAACGTTTTTTCTCACCTCAGTCTTAAATGACCTCCCCTTTATTCTAAGACTGTGGCCCCTGGTTCTGGACTCGCCCAACATTGGGAACGTTTTTCCTGCATCTAGCTTGTCCAGTCCTTTTATAATTCTATATGTTTCTATAAGAGCCCCCTCATCCTTCTAAATCCTTCTCTAACAAGGTTGTAAAGCACAACGCATTGTTGTAATCTAGCTTGGCGCAGTGTAAGTGTCGCTGCCTCACAGCGCCAGAGATCACGGGTTCGATCCTGACCACGGGTGCAGTCTGTACACTGTTTGTACGTTCTCCCTATAACTGCGTGGGCTCTCCGGGTGCTCCGGTTTCCTCCCACACTGCAAACACGTACAGGTTTGTAAGGTCAATTGGCTTTGGTAAAGATTGTAAATTGTCTCTAGTGTGTGGGACACTGCGAGTGTATGGGGATCGCTGGTCGGCACAGACTCGGTGGGCCGAATAGCCTGCTTCTGCGTTGTATCTCTAAACTAAACTAAACTAAACTAAACTAAACTAAACTAGCAGCTTTTGCATTCCATGACAGTTAGAGTCATAGAGTAAATTAAGTTTGAATTTAATTTAGTCTATTGTCACGTGTACCGAGATACAATGAAGATACATTCTTCAGGTCATACAGCGTGGAAAACAAATTGCCCAACATACTCCATTTACATTAGTCTAACCTAGCCGTGTATGGCCCTTATTCCTCCATACATTTCCTATCCATGTGCCTTAGTTTAGTTTAGTTTCGAGATACAGCGTGGAAACAGGCCCATCGAGTCCACAGCGACCAGCGATCCCCGCACACTAACACTACCCTACACGCACCAAAGATCATAGCTCCGCTCCATGATCTTTGACACGCGCTAGGGACAATTTTTACAGTTACACCAAGCCAATTGACCCACAAATCTGTACGTCATTGGAGTGTAGGAGGAAACCGAGGTTCTCGGTGAAAACCCACGCAGGTCACGGGGAGAACGTACAAACTCCGTACAGAGAAGCAGCCGTAGTCGGGATCAAACCCGGGTCTCTGGCGCTGCAAGCGCTCTAAGGCAGCAACTCTACCGCTGCCCCTAATTGTCGAAATATTTTTTTTAACTTCACCAGCATGCTTCCAAACACAAAATACCTCAGAGTCACAGAGAAATATTAAAAGAGATGGCACAAAGCTAGCAGTATGCTGCATTTATCTAGCTGCTTTAGTGCACCAGAGCACTTCACCAGCATGTTTACAAACAAAATAGAACAAAATAGGGAGATTAAAAGTCAGTCACAAGCGGACACCATATTTTACTTTTGAAGCACAATAGATAAGTTATAATTCAATTCATGTTCAGAAAAATGATTTACTTTTTTTTAACTAAGTGGGCCACATGCTGGCGTAGCAGTAGAGTTGCTGCCTCACAGCGCCAGAGACCCGGGTTCGATCATAACTGCGGGTGCTGACTGTACGGAGTTTGTACGTCCTCCCCGTGACCTGCGTGGGTTTTCTCCGAGATCTTCCGTTTCCTCCCACACTCCAAAAACGTACAGGTTTGTTGGTTAATTGGCTTGGTCGAAATGTGAAATGTCCCTAGTGTGTGGAGGACGGTGTTAATGTTCGGGGATCGCTGGTGGGTGTGGACTCGGTGGGCCGAAGGGCCTGTTTCCGCGCTGGATCTCGAAACTAAACTAAACTCTGAGTGGCTGAGTAATAATAATAGAAATGGCACAACGCTAGGGTTGGGGCAGCTTTTAAGAAGTATCTGAAAGGAGGAAAGTGGAGGACAGGTCGACACAAAATGCTGGAGTAACTCAGCGGGTGAGGCAGCATCTATGGAGAGAAGGAATGGGCGACTTTTCGGGTCGAGACACTTCTTCACGGACGTTTCTCGACCCGAAACGTCGCCCATTCTCTCTCTCCAGAGATGCTGCCTCACCCGCAGAGTTACTCCAGCATTTTGTGTCTACCTTCGATTTAGGGACGACAGATGGCACAATGGGCTAAGTGTTCGGCTGGCAACCGGAAGGTAGCTGGTTCGAATCCCGCTTGGAGTGCATACTGTCGTTGTGTCCTTGGGCAAGACACTTCACCCACCTTTGCCTGTGTGTGTCCTTGGGCAAGACACTTCACCCACCTTTGCCTGTGTGTGTCCTTGGGCAAGACACTTCACCCACCTTTGCCTGTGTGTGTGGATGTAATTATGTGAAGCACTTTGGGGTCAATGCAAGTTGACTAAAAATGTGCTATATAAATAAAGAAATTTAAATTTAAATTTTAAACCAGCATCTGCAGTTCTTTCTTACACAAGTGGAGGGCAGGTCTCATTAGGCCAGAGATTGACGAGGCGATGGTAGCTGATGATCGAGACACCATTGTGGAACCTGGAAAGGACTGCAGGCCAGAAGTGGATGAGAGGGCCCAGGGGGATGTAGAGCTGAGGGAGGCTTTGTAGAGAGGGAGGACTAGACCATGGGGAAACTGCGACCTGTACAAGAACAAGATTGCCGGGAGTCAATTAAGGCAGCGAGCACTGAGGGAGCAAACACGACCAACAACAAAACAGGGCCTGGATGAAGAGACTGGATGTTCTTATTTAAGCTTCCAGCCTCGGAAACAAAAATATTTTTCACTTTGAGTTTCCTTTGTTTTTCCTCACAGTTTGTCCCTGTGCCATGCCTCACAGCTTTGTGCAAAATAGCATATAGTTTTCCATGGGCTTTAGAAGCTCCTGTGTGGTTGGCATGGCAACCCACTTGGAGTTGGGCAATGGGCAGATTGCAAGGCTTCTGCGCAGATTTACTGCAGCCTGCCTCACAGACACCCGGAGAATGCTGGCCCATATCCATCTAAACCTGTCCTATCCAAGTACAGGATGTGTAGGAAAGAACTGCAGATGCTGGTTTAAATCGAAGGTAGACACAAAATGCTGGAGTAACTCAATGGGACAGACAGCATCTCTGAAGAGAAGAAATGGGTAACATTCAGTCTGAAGAAGGGCCTCGACCCGAAATGTTATCCATTTCTTCTCTCCAGAGATGCTGTCTGTCCCGCTGAGTTACTCCAGCATTTTGTGTCTACCTATCCATGTACTTATCCAAATGTTTCTTCCACAAGCCCACTGCCATTGTACTGGTTTGAAAGGGATTAATTCCATTGTGATATCCGTATTAGCAAGCATCTTCCACATTAGAGTCTTAGAGTGCCATAGAGTCTCGCAGCGTGGAAACAGGCCCTTCAGCCCAACTTGCCCATACCGAGCAACATGTCCCATCTACTCTAGTCCCACCTGCCTGCATTTGGCCCATATTCCTCTAAACCTGTCCTAATCATGTACTGTACCCTGTCTAAATATTTCTTAAAATCCCTCCAATTTCTTCTTTTTAAGAAAGATCTCCAGATGCTGGAAAAATCGAAGGTAGACAAAAATGCTGGAGAAACTCAGCGGGTGAGGCAGCATCTATAGAGCGAAGGAATAGGCAACATTCCGGGACGAGACCCATCTTCAGATTTTTTCTTCTAATGACTTCCAATTGAATTTCCCTTTTCTTTGAAGGTTGACACAAAATGCTGGATTAACTCAGCGGGACAGGCAGCATCTCTGGAGCGAAGGAATGGGTGATGTTTCGGGTCGAGACCCTTCTTCAGTCCTGACCCGAAACCTCATCCATTCCTTCTCTCCAGAGATGCTGGAATTCTCTGCCACAGAGGTAGTTGAGGCCAGTTCATTGGCTATATTTAAGAGGGAGTTAGATGTGGCCCTTGCGGCTAAAGGGATCAGGGGGTATGGAGAGAAGGCAGGTACAGGATACTGAGTTGGATGATCAGCCATGATCATATTGAAAGGCCGAATGGCCTACTCCTGCACCTATTTTCTATGTTTCTATGCTGCCCGTCCCGCTGAGTTACTCCAGCACTTTGTGTCTACCTTTGCTTTAAATCAGCATCTGCACTTCTTTCCTACACATTTTCTCTTTGTTTTGCCAGTGTTGGCCATTCTAGTTGGCTGACCTGCGCCTAAGGGTCTTTAGCTTGCAGTTCCTTAGACGGACATGATCGGCGGCTTTGATAGCTCAGATGATCAATGGCACCTCCAACAATGCGGCGTCTCTTCAGTCATGGATGGAAGCGATTGCCTGGTTTCTGCGCTGATGTGGAACCATCAAACTCAGAATCAAGGCCGCTGTCAAATGGAACATTGCAGTCAAAAAATGTAATTAAACTGGATGAGTGTTTCAGTGATCCGTCACCGGAGCTGTGCGTGCGTGTGTGTAGAACTAGCTTTGCACTTACAGTAGTAATTTAGATTTAGATCCACAGCGAGCAAACAGGCCCTTCGGCCCGCCGAGTCTGTGCCAACCAGCGATCACCCCGTACACGAGCACTATACTACACACTAAGGACAATTTATACATTTTTTTACCGAAGCCAATTAGCCTGCGCATCTTTGGAGTGTGGGAGGAAACTGTGCGGGAAAACCCACGCAGGTCACAGGGAGAACGTACAAACTCCGCACAGACAGCACCCGTGGTCAGGATCGAACCCGGGTCTCTGAGGCTGTAAGGCAGCAGCTCTATCAAAAGTCAAGTCAAAAGTCAAAGTCAAAGTGTCCTTTATTGTCATTCAGACCTATCATGTCATACATATAATTTTTTTAAAAAACAAAAAAACACACAATAAACACAAATTTAACATCCACCACAGTGAGGTCACCAGGCACCTCCTCACTGTGATGGAAGGCAAAAGTCTTAAAGTCTTTGTCTCTTCCCTCCTTGTTCTCCCTCTGCGCTGAGGCGATGCAGGCCTCCGATGTTGTCGTCCACTGGGCCCGCGGCCGAGCCTCCAAAGTCGGGCCGCCGCCGGCGGAACGCCGGAACGCTGCCACAGCTCTGGAGTCGGGACCGCCACCGGAACGCTGGAACGCCGCCACAGCTCTAGAGTCTGTGGGCACAGCTCTGGAGCAATGTGCCGCCGAGCCGCTAACATACACCACTTTGCCACTGCATCTTGCAGCAAAGGACTGTGCTTGCACAGCATTAAGATGGCGATCAGTAAGCTACAAGGCAGATCCTGCCCAAAGTCAGGCACTGGCAGGCAGAAAAACATTGACAGCCTCTGAATGCCCCAAAGCAGTTTCCAACTGATGAAGAACTTTTGAAGTGTGGTCACGGCTGTAATGGGAGATGAGGCAGCCAATCTGTGCAGGGCAAGGTCTAATGATGATCAGATAATCTGCTTTTAATTATTTTGAATGAAGATAAATATTGGCCTGGAGGAGAAGAATTATCCATGATGCCTCTTTTGAAGGCCCGACCCAGGCGACTCTTTGTATGCTGGTCAAAGATGTTGATCTGCAATCTCGCTTTAGAATCGCTCCCCTCTTTTAAATATCTGCACCCTGTGGAAGGCTCGATTGTAATCACGTATTGTCTTTCCACTGACTGGCTAGAACGCATCAAAAGCTTTTCACTGTACCTCAGCACAGAAAGCGAATGGCATGTTGGCCTTTATAACACGAGGAATCGAATATAGGAGCAAAGAGATCCTTCTGCAGTTGTATAGAGCCCTAGTGAGACCACACCTGGAGTATTGTGTGCAGTTTTGCTCCCCTAATTTGAGGAAGGACATTCTCGCTATTGAGGGAATGCAGCGTAGGTTTACAAGGTTATTTCCCGGGATGGAGGGACAGTCATATGCTGAGAGAATGGAGTGGCTGGGCTTGTATACTCTGGAGTTTAGAAGGATGAGAGGACATCTTATTGAAACATATAAGATTATTAAGGGTTTGGACACGCTAGAGGCAGGAAACATGTTCCTGATGTTGGGGGAGTCCAGAACCAGGGGCCACAGTTTAAGAATAAGGGGTAAGCCATTTAGAACGGAGATAAGGAAACACTTTTCCTCACAGAGAGTGGTGAGTCTGTGGAATTTTCTGCCTCAGAGGACGGTGGAGGCCGGTTCTCTGGATACTTTCAAGAGAGAGCTAGATAGGGCTCTTAAAGATAGCGGAGTCAGGGGATATGGGGAGAAGGCAGGAACGGGGTACTGATTGGGGATGATCAGCCATGATCACATTGAATGGCGGTGCTGGCTCGAATGGCTGAATGGCCTACTCCTGCATCTATTGTCTATTGTCTATTGGCACACATGACAATAAACTAAACTAAACTAAACTAAAGCTAAACTAAATGAAACTAAAGATCATAAGTAGTAAGAGCAGAATTAGGACATTCAGCCATTAAACTAAACTAAACTAAACTCCGCCATTCACTCGTGGCTGGTCTATCTCTCTCTCCGAACCCCATTCTCCTGCCTTCTCCCCAGAACACCTGATACCCGTACAAATCAACTAAACTAAACTAAACTAAACTAAACTAAACATCGATGGGATCTTTTACTATGCAATGCAATTGGGACAATTTCTTTGACTAATTCATCGTATAGTCTATCAGGGAATTGGCTCCTCTAGTATGAGCAGTGAAACAGGATTAATTAATGACCACATTGTGAAGGATCCATGGGGAGGGGAGAACAATCAGGACATTATCGCATTTTACATTCAGTTTCACAGTGAGAATCTTGTCTCTGAAATGCGTGGCTTAAACTTAAATAAGGACAATTACAAAGGTCTGAATGCTTAAGTGGACTTGGCAAAGATGAGAAGGATGGGCTGTAGATAAGCAGTGGCAGAGATTTAAAGATGTTCTTCAATAGCTTCAACAAAGATATATTCAATGGAGAAATAATGATTATGAGAAAGATGATCTTTCTGCGGCTTAGTTTTAATTTTTCGTTTATTTTGGTTTTAGAGATACAGTGTGGAAACAAGCCCTTCGGCACACCGAGTCCGCGCCGACCAGCGATCCCCGCACACCAACACAACGGTACACGCACTAGGGACAAGTTATAATGTTATCTAAGCCAATTCACCTACAAACCTGTACGTCTTTGGTGTGTGGGAGGAAACTGAAGATTTCAGGAAAAAACCCACACAGGCCATGGGGCGAATGTACAAACTCAGTACAGACACGCACCCTTAGTCAGGATCGAGCCCGGGACTGGCGCTTGTAAGACAGCAACATAACGGTCAAGGAGGCGCAGCAGTAGAGTTGCTACCTTACAGCGAATGCAGCGCCGGAGACCCAGGTTTGATCCCAACTCCAGGTTCTGTCTGTACGGAGTTTATACGCTCTCTCCGTGACCTGCGTGGGTTTTCTCCGAGATCTTCGGTTTCCTCCCACACTCCAAAGACCTACAGGTTTGTAGGTTAACTGGCTTGGTGAATATAAAAGTTGTCCCAAGTGGGTGTAGGATGGTATTAATGTGCGGGGATCGCTGGTTGGCGCGGACCCGGTGTGCCGTGCTGCATCTCTAAACTACCTCTTCGCCACGGTGCTGCCCTGAATATTATTGAACCAGGGTGGTGTTTATGACAATCCAGTAGTTTCATGGTTAGCTTTTTCGTTCCATATTTATTCAGTGATTCGAACCCTGATTCGAACTCATGCCCTTGGGTCAATGACACTGGTTGCTATCTCAGCTGTTTAGCCACTATGCTGCAACAGCCTACATCTAAACAACCTAAAGGGAACTAGCAAAAACAAATACAGGGTGGCACAATGGTACAGCTGGTAGAGTTGCTGCCTCACAGCTCCAGGGATCCAAGTTCAATCCTCACCTCCACTACTTGTAGCGACAGGTTTTTATATCGTTCAAGAGATTACTCCCTCTAGTCACTAAGTGGACTACATGATTAAGGAGAATGTCGTTATACACATGTGAGCTCTCCGTCGGGGACCTTCACAGCTTCTTCACAGATAAATCTTCATAAACACAGCCTTTTGATTAATATATTCTTTATTGTTGATGAAAAACAATAAGGTATATCCAAACTTCTTCCGACTCATACACTATAATCTTCATCGAACTCCAGCGTATCGCTTAAGAGGTTAGAAAACTCCTCGTGTCTCCGTTACGCTTCGCATGGTCAAAGGGTAAACCTTCCCCATGCTGGTCCAAAACTACACTAAAAACTAAGCTTCTGCGCAAGAAACGTAGCTCCAAACACGCCCTAAAATACGTCATAAATCCCACACACAATATAACGGGCAGTCTAAAACTTAAAGACACATGCTATCATTAATGACACACAAAACAAGCCAAATGGCCACAACACTACTGTCTTTGTGGAGTTTGCACATTCTGCCTTTAACCACGTTTCGGGTGCTCCGGTTTTCTCCCAAATCTCTAAGGCGTGCAAGTTGGATTTATAATTGAACTCTATGTTGATCTCAGTATGTAGGTGAGTGATGGGATCGGGGGGGAGGTGATAACTAAGGGGTGAGAATAAAACGTGGTCAGTGTGAAATAGGTGTTTGAGAGCTGCCATGAACTTACAGTGCCGAAGGCCCCGTTTCTGTGCTGGAAGACTCTAAATAAAAAAGCAAATTCTTGGAGCTTCTGCAAGTATAAAAATAAAAAGGAGTAAAAATCTATCTTGGTTACTTAAGAGGTTAGTTAAAAGGGTGGTGGGTGTATGGAACGAGCTGCCAGAGGAGGTAGTTGAGGCAGGGACTATCCCAACATTTAAGAAACAGTTAGACAGGTACATGGATAGGACAGGTTTGGAGGGATATGAGCCAAACACGAAGCGGGTGGGGCTAGTGCAGCTGGGACATGTTGGCCGGTGTGGGCAAGGTGGGTCGATGGGCCTGTTTCCACTCTATGACTCCATGACTCTAAGACTTGAAAAAAATTAATAATAAAGGAAAGGGTGAAGGCTTTGAATACATAGAAAATAATAGACAATAGAAAATAGACACTGGGTGCAGGAGTAGGCCATTCGGCCCATCGAGCCAGCACCGCCATTCAATGTGATCATGGCTGATCATCCCCAATCAGTACCCCGTTCCTGCCTTCTCCCCATATCTCCTGACTCCACTAACTTTGAGAGCCCTATCTAGCTCTCTCTTGAAAGTATCCAGAGAACAGGCCTCCACCGCCCTCTGAGGTAGAGAATTCCACAGACTCACCACTCTCTGTGAGAAATAGAGAGTGCGAAAAACACCCCAATAATAAATGTAAGTGAGAGTGCAAAAAGAAGGAAGGAACATGCAATTATAACGTGAAAAGTACAATCTAATACAGTGGGGCCAAATGTTCAGAGGTCCCTTAGACCTGAGTGCCTATCCCCACCATCGAAGGGATCTATCGAAGTCACTGCCTCAAAGAGGCAGCCAACATCATCAAAGACCCACACCATCCTGGTGCACACTCATTTCACCATTGCCATCGGGAAGAAGGTACAGGAGACTGAAAACTGTAACATCCAGGTTCAGGAGCAGCTTCTTCCCTACAGCCATCAGGCTATTAAACACGACAACAAATAAGCTCTGAACTATCATCATTGCACTATATTTGTTCTTTATTAAGTATGTGTGCATGTGTATATATACACACTGAACTTTTTTCTTCTCCCGTTATGTACTATGTTTATAATGTGGATAAATGTGAGGTTATCCACTTTGGTGGCAAAAACAGGAAAGTAGACTATTATCTGAATGGTGGCCGATAAGGAAAAGGGAAGCTGCAACTAGACCTGGGTGCCATGGTACACCAGTCATTGAAAGTAGGCATACAGGTGCAGCAGTCAGTTAAGAAAGCGAATGGTATGTTAGCATTCATAGCAAAAGGATTTGAGAATAGGAGCAGGGAGGTTCTACTGCAGTTGTACAGGGTCTTGGTGAGACCACACCTGGAGTATTGCGTACAGTTTTGGTCTCCTAATCTGAGGAAGGACATTCTTGCCATAGAGGGAGTACAGAGAAGGTTCACCAGACTGATTCCTGGGATATCAGGACTTTCATATGAAGAAAGACTGGATAGACTCGGCTTGTACTCGCTAGAATATAGAAGATTGAGGAGGGATCTTATAGAAACTTACAAAATTCTTAAGGGGTTGGACAGGCTAGATGCAGGAAGATTGTTCCCGATGTTGGGGAAGTCCAGAACAAGGGGTCATAGTTTAAGGATAACGGGGAAATCTTTTAGGACTGAGATGAGGAAAACATTTTTTACACAGAGTGGTGAATCTCTGGAATTCTCTGCCACAGAATGTAGTTGAGGCCAGTTCATTGGCTATATTTAAGAGGGTGTTAGATGTGGCCCTTGTGGCTAAAGGGATCAGGGGGTATGGAGAGAAAGCAGGTACAGGATACTGAGCTGGATGATCAGCCATGATCATATTGAATGGCGGTGCAGGCTCGAAGGGCCGAATGGCCTACTCCTGCACCTATTTTTTATGTTTCTATGTTTCTATGTTTACATATTCTGTCGTGCTGCAGCAAGTAAGAATTTCATTGTCCAGAACCAGGAGCCACAGTTTAAGAACAAGGAGTAAGCCATTTAGAACGGAGGCGAGGAAACACTTTTTCTCACAGAGAGTGGTGAGTCTGTGGAACTCTCTGCCTCAGAGGGTGGTGGAGGCAGATTCACTGGATGCTTTCAAGAGAGAGCTAGATAGGGCTCTTAAAAATAGCGGAGTCAGGGGATATGGGGAGAAGGCAGGAACGGGTTACTTGATTGTGGATGATCAGCTATGATCACATTGAATGGCGGTGCTGGCTCGAAGGGCCAAATGGCCTACTCCTGCACCTGTTGTCTATTGTCTATTGTCTATTGTCTATCTGGGACAAATGATAATAAAACACTCTTGACTCTTGACAAATTGCTGCAGAGATAATAGATACATTAAGTGTGGTTGTAACCTCTAGAGTACTTTAGATTATCAATGGAAGTCCGTGGATTGGAAAATTAAGGCAGGCTAGTGAATCGAATACTTGCCATTGGGAAAATGCTGAATTCGATGACTAAGAAAGTAGTAGGACAGTGGTTCTTAATCTTTTTGGCACCAGTACGTGCATACGCAAACAAAATACTGTAAGTGGTATGTACCTTTGTTAGGTACCGAAACATGGGCTCAACAAATTGATATGTTATTTGTGTCCCCTTCATGACCCCCAGCAAAGCTCCAAACGACCCCCATAGGGGGGTCATGACCCCTAGGTTAAGAACTACTGTAGTAGGAGGATATTTAAAAATAACATTAAATAAAAATAAAATTTTCCTTCGCTCCATAGATGCTGCTGCACCCGCTGAGTTTCTCCAGCATTTTTGTGTACCTTTAAAAATAACAATACTGGTAAATTCACATCTGCTCCTCTCTCCTTGACACCTTGGACCCTCTTCAGTTTGCATATAGACCAAACAGGGCCACAGACGATGCCATCGCCATGGCAACACTGCGCTCACCCACCTGGACAAAGGGAATACATATGTGAGAATGCTTTTCATTGACAACAGCTCGACATTCAACGGCATCATTCCCTCAAAACTCGTCTCCATGCTCCTTGATCTTGGACTGGAGACCTCCATCTGCGGCTGGATATTCGACTTCCTGACGGGCAGGCCCCAGGTGGTGAGAATCAGTTGCCACACCTCTTCCTCACTGATCCTCAACACAGGCGCACCACAGTCCTCTCCTGCACTCCCTGTTCACGCACGACTGTACTGCCAAGCACAGCTCAAAAATCAATCCTAAAGTTTGCTGACGACACGACCATCCTGGGCCTCATCACAGACAATAATGAGACGGCCTATAGAGAGGAGGTAAGGAAACTAAACAGCTGGTGCCATGAAAATAGCCTCTCTCTCAATGTCAGCAAAACTAAAGAGATGATCGTGGACTACAGGAGACAGCAGGGGAGTGGACACCTCCCCATCCACATCAGTGATGCTGAGGTTGAAAGGGTCAGCTGCTTCAAGGTACTCAGTGTGCACATCACTGAGAGCCTCTCCTGGTCACTGCATCTTGATGGAAACATAGAAACATAGAAAATAGGTGCAGGAGTAGGCCATTCGGCCCTACGAGCCTGCACCGCCATTCGATATGATTATGGCTGATCATCCAACTCAGTATCCTGTACCTGCCTTCTCTCCATACCCCCTGATTCCTATAGCCACAAGGGCCACATCTAACTCCCTCTTAAATATAGCCAATGAACTGGCCTCAACTACCTTCTGTGGCAGAAAATTCCACAGATTCACCACTCTCTGTGTAAAAAATGATTTTCTCATCTCGGTCCTAAAAGACTTCCCTCTTATCCTTAAACTGTGACCACTAGTTCTGGACTTCCCCAACATCGGGAATAATCTTCCTGCATCTAGCCTGTCCAACCCCTTAAGAATTTTGTAAGTTTCTATAAGATCCCCCCTCAATCTACTAAATTCTAGCGAGTACAAGCCGAGTCTATCCAGTCTTTCTTCATATGAAAGTCCTGCCATCCCAGGAATCAGTCTGGTGGACCTTCTCTGTACTCCCTCTATGGCAAGAATGTCTTTCCTCAGATTAGGAGACCAAAACTGTACGCAATACTCCAGGTGTGGTGTCACCAAGATTCTGTACAACTGCAGTAGAACCTCCCTGCTCTTATACTCAAATCCTTTTGCTATGAATGCTAACACACCATTTGCTTTACTTCACTGCCTGCTGCACCTGCATGCCTACTTTCAATGACTGGTGTACCATGACACCCAGGTCTCGTTGCTTCTCCCCTTTTCCTAATCGGCCATCATGAGTGATAGGAGGAGAATTAGGCCATCCAGCCCATCAAGTCTACTCTGCCATTCTATCATGGCTGATTTATCTTTCCCTCTTACTCCCATTTTCCTGCCTTCTCCCCGTAACCCCTGACACCTTTAAGGGCCTGTCCAACTTTCACGACCTAATTCACGACCTTTTTTACTCGTGGACATTTTTCATCACGCTAGAAAAACGCCCCGACCTACTTGATGCCACGAGTACCTACGACCTACCTACGACCTACCTACGACCTCCTACGACTTCCTACGACCTCGTGACGACCATGCTGCGAGTATGAGTCAAGGGCAAACTCGGCAGAGGTCGTGAATTAGGTCGTGAAAGTGGGACAGGCCCTTTACCAACCAATCTATCTTTGCTCTATCTGGTATAAACCAGCACCTGCCTTGTTTCTACATGCAACAGTACAGCACAGGAACAGGCCCTTTGGCCCACAATGTCTAGTGGAGTTGCTGCCTCACAGTGCCAGACACCCGGGTTCGATCCTGACTTTGGGTGTTGTCTGCGTGGAGTTTGCATGTTCTCCCTGTGGACTGCACGGGTTTTCTCTGGGTGCTCTGATTTCCTCCCACATCCCAAAGACGTGCAGGTTTGTAGGTTAATTGGCCTCTGTAAAATTGCCCCAAATGTGTAGGGAGTGCATGAAAAAGTGGGATAGCATGGAACCAATGTGAATGGGTGATCGATGGTGGGTGGACTCGATGGGCCGAAGGGTCTGATTCCATGCCATACCTCCAAAGTAAACTAAACTAAACGTAAATAAATCCACTACAAGAGCAGATTAGTACTGGGTATCCTGTGGCAAATTATTCACCTCCACCGTGGCGTAGTGGTAGAGCATCTGCCTTACAGCGCCAGAGACCCAGGTTCGATCCTGACTACGGGCGCTGTCTGTACGGAGTCTGTACATTCTCCCCGTGACCTGTGTAAGTTTTCTCCGAGATCTTCAGTTTCCTCCCACACTCCAAAGATATGCATGGTTGTAGGTTAATTGGCTTGGTATAAATGTAAAAATGTGAAATTGTCCATAGGGTAGTGTAATTGTGCGACGATCGCTGGACGGTGTTCACTTGGTGGGCCGAAGGGCCTGTTTCCACGCTGTATCGCTAAACTAGACTAACCCAAAATATCCAAAGGTTTGTCCATCATGTACAAGGCACAGGTCTTGTTGTGATGGAATATCCTCCATTTGACTGATGAGTGCAGCTCTGATAACTCTGAATGTCAACAGCATCTAGTACAAAGCATCCTGCCTGAATGCCACCAAGTTACATGTCCTGACCATTGCTTCCTTCGCATATCAACATTAGCAAGCAAACTAGGAACCATCTACAACATGCCCCACAGTTACTTGCCCAGGTAACTCTGTCCAAATCCCGTGAATTTTACCACCAAGAAAAGATAAGGTAGGCTGATGCAAGCGAGCACCACGTCTAAGTCACACAGCATTGTGAAAGGACTCTGTTTCCTTCTCCCAGCTAACAATGATCTATTCTACATTTTCCTTGATCTCCATTCCCTTTGTCCCGTTTTCACACCTTACACATCCTCATCTATGAACCTCCCCCTCCCCTGACGTCAGTCCGAAGAAGGGTCTCGATCCCAGAGACGTCACCCATTCCTTCAATCCAGAGATGCTGCCTGTCCCGCTGAGTTACTCCAGCATTCGGTGTCTATCTTCGGTTTGAACCAGCATCTGCAGTTCCTTCCCACACATTGTGAGATTCTTAATCATTATACCTTCGTCATCGCTGGATCTAAATCATGGAATTCTCGACCCTAGAGTGCTGTGTCTTCCTGCAACATAATGACTGCAATAGTTCAAACCAGCCTAATGCCAAAGACAGTAGGGGTGGGTTATCAATGTTGACCTTGCCTGTGCTGCACTGACACTGGGTGATAGAGTCACACAGCATGGATACTGGCCCCTCTGTCAGAGACAACTAATCCCATGAATGAATAAGAAAAAATAAATCAATGAGCTTCTGCGTTCTCCGATCTTTCTCAAATATATTCCATCGTTATTTTTCATGGTGTCAAATGAAGAAGGATAAATCCAGCTGAGATGGTCAGAAACATTAAACTAACTGCAACAAATTGTGATTTTAGACCAGTCCGATCCATAAATAGAGCTGTTACATTTGCATCATCAAGCCCCTGCAATGTGTCTTTGTCCAAAGTTGCAGATATCCTGCTAAACTAACAAACTTTGAATGCAATCATCTTCATGCTTCTTTCAACCACTGTCAACTGTCAAAAGTGCAATTTCACACCAATTATGCAGTGCAATGATTTATTCTGTTCACCTTGCTGCATCCCTCACAGGGTCAAGAAATGATTTGTCTCCCGGTTAGAATGAAAAGAGCAGCAAATAAGCTTGACGTGAGCACACACTCTCTCTCTGACAGGGTGGAGCAGTTGTTGAGGCCCCTGCCTCACGGCGCCAGTTACCCGGGTTTGATCCTGACCTCGGGTGCTGCCTGCTTAGAGTTCGTTCGTTCTCCCTGTGACCCGTGCGGGTGAAACATAGAAACATAAAAAATAGGTGCAGGAGTAGGCCATTCAGCCCTTCGAGCCTGCACCGCCAGTCAATATGATCATGGCTGATCATCCACAATCAGTAACCCCGTTCCTGCTTTCTCCCCATATCCCTTGAGTCTGTTAGCCCTAAGAACTGTATTTAACTCTCTCTTGAATACATCCAGTGAATTGGCCTCCGCTGCCTTCTGTGGCAGACAATTCCACAGATTCACAACTCTCTGGGTGAAAGAGTTTTTACTCATCTCAGTCCTAAATAGCCTACCTCTTACTCTTAAACTGGGACCCCCTGGTTCTTGACTCCCCCAACATCAGGAACATAGCCTGTCTAATCCCTTAAGAATTTTATATGTTTCCATAAGATCCCCATTTAATCCACATTCCTACCATGTCCCAAGAGATGTTCGGATTTGAGGTTAATTGGCATTGGTAAAATATTGTCAATTGTTCCCAGTGTGTAGAGTGTGCTCGTGCAACGGGGATCACTAATCAGGACTCGGTGGGGTGAAAGGCCTGCTTCCACGCTGTATCTCTAACCTATCCCAAAAGACGTGCGGTTATTTGGCCTCCGTCAATTGCCCTGAGTGCTTAGGGAGTGGATCTTAAAGTGGGATAACCTAGAACTAGGGTCAACGGGTCGTCGATGCTTCCAAGCTGTACCTTTATATCCAATTCAATTTAAAACTGAATACAGAGAGAACTGGCTCTTCAAGTGAAGGGAAGCATTGAATAGAATTTGCGGCGACACTGGATCAAGAAATGTCGTGTCTTCCGGTATAAATTGCATTTGGGGCGGCACGGTGGCGCAGCGGTAGTGTTGCGGCCTTACAGCGCCAGAGACCCGGGTTCGATCCTGACTACGGGTGCTGGCTGTACGGAGTTTGCACGTTCTCCCTGTGACCGCGTGGGTTTTCTCCGAGTGCTCTGGTTTCCTCCCATACTCCAAAGACGGTAAATTGGCTTCTGTGTATTCACTCCCCGAGTGCGTAGGATGTGAAACCGGGATTACATATAACTAGTGTGTGGGTGATCGTTGGTCAGCGTGGACTCGGCTGTCGGAAGGGCCTGTTTCCACACTCTTGCTCTATAATGATAGAAATCGTTTAGAATCATAAATGGAAAGTTTGAGGGTTTATAAAGGAATTCTACTTTCAGGATCTCGGAGGACAAAATCATTGGAAATTTATTGCTGTACCATTGACCCTCATAAGTTCATAAGGTCATGAGTGGCAGGAGTAGAATTAGGCCATTCGGCCCATCAAGTCTACTCCGCCATTCAAACATGGCTGATCTGTCCCTCCCTCCTAACCCCATTCTCCTGCCTTCTCCCTATAAACTCTGAAAACCTCTCCTAGGTGTTTTTTCCCCCCTCCAGCTACCTAAACAGGAACGAGAAACATAAACAAGTGTTCAATTTGTTGGGATTATGTACCTAACTGAAAACAAGCTGCAAGATCAGCTTTGGAATCATTTCTAAGCTTTTATGATTGCATCTGCCACTTACAGCGTACTGGGAAATAAAGACATGACCTATGAATTTTATGCTAACATGTTGGGAGAAACAGTGAAAAAATTGCCTGACTGTTTGAAAAGCAAGTTTCCCCAAGTCTCCCCCAGTCTCCAACCTCCTGCCGAAAATCACTTCAGTGATTTAACCAGCGATTCACTTAAGTGCAAGGGTCGCAGTCAGACTGAAAAGCAAAAACAAATATATTGCAGAAACAAGCAACTGCAGATGCTGGTACACTAAATTTTTCTTCAGAATTTTAAACTGAATTTAATTGAAAGATACATCATCGAAACAGACCCTTCAGCCCACAGAGTCCATGCTGACCATCAAACGCCCGTTCACATCAGTTCTCGGTTATCCCATTCTCACTAAATGGCGCTGGATCAGCTCAGCGGGTCAGGCAGCATCTCCGGAGAACATGGACAGGTGACGTTTCTGATTGCGACCCTTCTTCTGGGTGTTTTCCAAAAAATATTAATCGTGTCATTGAGTCCTAGAGTGATGCAGCGTGGAAACAGGCCCTTTGGCCCAGCTTGCCCACATGTCCCAGCTACACTAGTCCCACCTGCCCGCGTTTGGTCCATATCCCTCCAAACCTGTCCTATCCATGCACCTGTCTAACTGTTTCTTAAATGTTGGGATAGACCCAGCCTCAACTACCTCCTCTGGCAGCTTGTTCCATACACCCACCACCCTATGTGTGAAAATGTTACCCCTCAGATTCCTATTAAATCTTTTCCCCTTCATCTGACACCTATGTCCTCTTGTCCTTGATGCACCTACTCTGGGCAAGAGACTGTGCATCTACTGTTCTTCTCATGAATTTGTACACCTCTATAAGATCATCCCTTATCCTCCTGCGCTCCAAGGAATAGAGTCTCAGCCTGCTCAACCTCTCCCTATACAGTAGCTCAGACCCTCTAGCCTTGGCAACATCCTCGTAAATCTTCTCTGTACCCTTTCCACTGCCCTTAAACCAAGTGGGGATGAGGATGGTTGGATTTTAACTCTGAGAGATCTTCCATTTCAAGTCAATCCCCTGCTTATCTGACAAATAAACTCTTTTTAACTCTCGAATACAGACAGTGTACTGCGAGATAGACAAAAATGCTGCAGAAACTCAGAGGGTGAGGCAGCATCTGTGGAGCGAAGGAAATAGGCAACGTTTCGGGCTGAAACCCTTCTTCAGATGAGTTTCAGCCTGCAACGTTGCCTATTTCCTTCGCTCCATAGATGCTGCCTCAGCCGCTGAGTTTCTCCAGCATTTTTGTCTACCTTCGATTTTCCGGCATCTGCAGTTCCTTCTTAAACATTTTGTGTACTGCAAGATAACAGTTTCAGAAAGAGATGTTAGACCTAGTTCCATACTAGCATCTTAGGTGATCAAATAAAATAAAATGGATTCAGGGTTGACGGGGGTGGGGGGGGGGGGGGATGGGGGGGGGGGAGCGGGGGGGCGGAGTCATCATAAAAATTGGTTTCAGTTCAGTTTCGTTTATTGTCACGTGTACCGAGGTACAGTGAAAAGCTTTTGTTGGGTGTTAACCAGTCAGCAGAAAGACAATACATGATTACAATTGAGCCATTTACAGTGTACAGATACATGATAAGAGAATTAGGTTTAGTTCAAGGTAAAACCAGTAACGTCCGACCACGCATGGTCCTAGGGTGACCAATGAGGTAGATAGGAGTTTAGGACTGTTCTCTGGTTGCGGTAGGATGGTTCAGTTGCTTGATAACAGCTGGGAAGAAACTGTCCCTGAATCTGGAGGTGTGCGTTTTCACACTTCTATACCTTTTGCCCGATGGGAGAGGGGAGATGGGGGAGTGGCCAGGGTGCGACTCATCCTTGATTATGCTGCTGGCCGATTGGCTTGGAATTGGTTACAACAAAGTGCAGCAGAACTAAGACTCGCTGGAGAACGCTAGTAGATAGATTGATGGTCTCATGTTTCATCCTCTCAATGGAAAAGTCATTAGATTTTCATGGGAAAAGTTATAGGGCATTGGGGGATGAGCAGGGAATGAAGAATGGAATTATTTGGGGAGATCCATCAGAATCTAATTATTCCTACTGAATAATTCGAAAGGCAAAGCAGAAAATGCTGCAAATACTCAGCTGTTCAAGCAGTGTGCGTGAAGAGAAGCAACAGAATTAGTATTACAGAATTAAGAGTCATACAATTGGGAAACAGGCCCTTCGGCCCAACTTGCCCATGCTGACCAAGATGCCCCATCTACACTAGTTCCACCTGCCTGCGTTTGGCCCATATCCCTCTAAACCTGGTATATTGTCCAAATGTTTTTTTAAATGTTAAACTGGGGAAAGATTTATTTTTAATTTAAATGTTTTAATTATTTTAAAAATAATTAAATATTGACATCATCTTTTATTCCGTATAGTACGGGTGTCAGGGGGAGAAGGCGGGAGAATGGGGGTGTGAGGGAAAGATAGATCAGCCATGATTGAATGGCGGAGTAGACTGGATGGGCCGAATGGCCTAATTCTGCTCCTCGAGCTTATGAATTTATGAAATTATGTCTTCCTGTTCGGTGCCACCCAAGAGTATAGTCGGGTCACGACCAATAGTGAAAAAAAAACTTGGCGGTGAAGAGTTTAAGCTGGAGCAATTTTCTTCTCAATGATTGGATGTGCAGGGGTTTACTGCCAAGAGAGCATGGGAAATGAAGCCAAGTTATCTGCAGTGCTTTTTCTGGTGTAACACAGCCCAAGTTCACAAAGGCAGCAATTACAGGAACCTTTAACCATATAACCATATAACCATATAACAATTACAGCACGGAAACAGGCCATCTCGACCCTTCTAGTCCGTGCCGAGCACTTATTCTCCCCTAGTCCCATCTACCTTAAATAGTTAAAGTGTTTTTGTTTCTGGAGTTCTAGACTTTTTTATGTGGGGGGTGGGGGGGGGAAGGGGGAAACTACCTTTCAGGGTCCCTACCTGGTCGGAGAGGCAGCTTTTCTCCGGGCTGCAGTTTCGACCCGTCCTCGCGGCCTACCAGCGGGCCTGGAGCGGCGTTTCCTGTCGGGGACCGCCCAGAACCACGGCTTCGGCAGCGGCACAGCGCTGGAGCGCTATCGCGGAGCGGGCGATGCCTTGCCTGGGTCGCCGCGCTGGAGCTCCGGTGAGCTGAAGACCGCCGAGTAAACCATCGCGGAGCTGCGGGTTTGAGGAGCGGCCAGCTGCGGGCGGCGGCGCCGAACTGTACATCGGGAGCCTGGGATCTCTAGATGAGATCGCCAGTAGTGGAGCTCCAACCGGCGCGGCCTTGTTGGCTTCAGAAGCCGCGGCCTCCAGTACGGAAGCGGCCGTTCCAGGTGTCCCAGGCCACTGCGAGGATTCTCCCGACGCTGGAGCAACATCACCCGGCGAGAACGGCCTGGAACATCGGGCCTCCGTAGAGGCAACTGTGGAGGCCTCAATGGGCCCGACTATGGGTGAACTGGGGTTGGGACTGGACTTTGTGCCTTCCCTCATGGTGGGAGCCATTGTGGGGGGATGTTCTTTATGTTTAAACCTCTTATTAATGTTATGTCTGTATTCTTTCTTTATGTGCTGCACTGGCAAGAAGCATTTCACTACACCTAGGTGTATGTGACTAATAAATAACCTTTGAACTTTTTTTTTTTTTTTTTTTTTGAACCTGCGCTCAGACCATAACTCTCCATTCCTTTCCTGTCCATATAACTATCCAATTTATTTTTAAATGATAAAAACGAACCTGCCTCCACCACCTTCACTGGAAGCTCATTCCACACAGCCACCACTCTCTGAGTAAAGAAGTTCCCCCTCATGTTACCCCTAAACTTCTGTCCCTTAATTCTCAAGTCATGTCTCCTTGTTTGAATCTTCCCTACTCTCATAGAAACATAGAAACATAGAAATTAGGTGCAGGAGTAGGCCATTCGGCCCTTCGAGCCTGCACCGCCATTCAATATGATCATGGCTGATCATCCAACTCAGTATCCCGTACCTGCCTTCTCTCCATACCCTCTGATCCCCTTAGCCACAAGGGCCACATCTAACTCCCTCTTAAATATAGCCAATGAACTGGCCTCGACTACCCTCTGTGGCAGGGAGTTCCAGAGATTCACCACTCTCTGTGTGAAAAAAGTTCTTCTCATCTCGGTTTTAAAGGATTTCCCCCTTATCCTTAAGCTGTGACCCCTTGTCCTGGACTTCCCCAACATCGGGAGCAATCTTCCTGCATCTAGCCTGTCCAACCCCTTAAGAATTTTGTAAGTTTCTATAAGATCCCCTCTCAATCTCCTAAATTCTAGAGAGTATAAACCAAGTCTATCCAGTCTTTCTTCATAAGACAGTCCTGACATCCCAGGAATCAGTCTGGTGACCTTCTCTGCACTCCCTCTATGGCAATAATGTCCTTCCTCAGATTTGGAGACCAAAACTGTACACAATACTCCAGGTGTGGTCTCACCAAGACCCTGTACAACTGCAGTAGAACCTCCCTGCTCCTATACTCAAATCCTTTTGCTATGAAAGCTAACATACCATTCGCTTTCTTCACTGCCTGCTGCACCTGCATGCCCACTTTCAATGACTGGTGTACCATGACACCCAGGTCTCGCTGCATCTCCCCTTTTCCTAGTCGGCCACCATTTAGATAATAGTCTGCTTTCCTGTTTTTGCCACCAAAATGGATAACCTCACATTTATCCACATTATACTGCATCTGCCAAACATTTGCCCACTCACCCAGCCTATCCAAGTCACCTTGCAGTCTCCTAGCATCCTCCTCACAGCTAACACTGCCCCCCAGCTTAGTGTCATCCGCAAACTTGGAGATATTGCCTTCAATTCCCTCATCCAGATCATTAATATATATTGTAAATAGCTGGGGTCCCAGCACTGAGCCTTGCGGTACCCCACTAGTCACTGCCTGCCATTGTGAAAAGGACCCGTTTACTCCTACTCTTTGCTTCCTGTTTGCCAGCCAGTTCTCTATCCACATCAATACTGAACCCCCAATGCCGTGTGCTTTAAGTTTGTAAACTAATCTCTTATGTGGGACCTTGTCGAAAGCCTTCTGGAAGTCCAGATACAACACATCCACTGGTTCTCGCCTATCCACGCTACTAGTTACATCCTCGATAAATTCTATAAGATTCGTCAGACATGATTTACCTTTTGTAAATCCATGCTGACTTTGTCCAATGATTTCACCACTTTCCAAATGTGCTGCTATCCCATCTTTAATAACTGACTCTAGCAGTTTCCCCACTACCGATGTTAGACTAACTGGTCTGTAATTCCCCGTTTTCTCTCTCCCTCCCTTCTTAAAAAGTGGGGTTACGTTTGCTACCCGCCAATCCTCAGGAACTACTCCAGAATCTAAAGAGTTTTGAAAGATTATTACTAATGCATCCACTATTTCTGGAGCTACTTCCTTAAGTACTCTGGGATGCAGCCTATCTGGCCCTGGGGATTTATCGGCCTTTAATCCATTTAATTTACCCAACACCACTTCCCGGACTAACCTGGATTTCACTCAATTCCTCCAACTCCTTTGACCCGCGGTCCCCTGCTATTTCCGGCAGATTATTTATGTCTTCCTTAGTGAAGACGGAACCAAAGTAGTTATTCAATTGGTCCGCCATATCCTTGTTCCCCATGATCAACTCACCTGTTTCTGACTGCAAGGGACCTACATTTGTTTTAACTAATCTCTTTCTTTTCACATATCTATAAAAACTTTTGCAGTCAGTTTTTATGTTCCCTGCCAGTTTTCTTTCATAATCTATTTTTCCTTTCCTAATTAAGCCCTTTGTCCTCCTCTGCTGGTCTCTGAATTTCTCCCAGTCCTCCGGTATGCTGCTTTTTCTGGCTAATTTGTACGCATCATCCTTCGCTTTGATACTATCCCTGATTTCCCTTGTTATCCACGGATGCACTACCTTCCCTGATTTATTCTTTTGCCAAACTGGGATGAACAATTTTTGTAGTTCATCCATGCAGTCTTTAAATGTCTTCCATTGCATATCCACCGTCAACCCTTTTAGAATTAATTGCCAGTCAATCTTGGCCAATTCACGTCTCATACCCTCAAAGTTACCTTTCTTTAAGTTCAGAACCATTGTTTCTGAATTAACAATGTCACTCTCCATCCTAATGAAGAACTCAACCATATTATGGTCACTCTTGCCCAAGGGGGCACGCACAACAAGACTGCTAACTAACCCTTCCTCATTACTCAATACCCAGTCTAGAATAGCCTGCTCTCTCGTTGGTTCCTCTACATGTTGATTTAGATAACTATCCCGCATACATTCCAAAAAAATCCTCTTCCTCAGCACCCCTGCCAATTTGATTCACCCAATCTATATGTAGATTGAAGTCACCCATTATCACGGTTTTGCCTTTGTCGCACGCATTTCTAATTTCCTGTTTGATACCATCTCCAACTTCACTACTACTGTTAGGTGGCCTGTACACAACACCCACCAGCGTTTTCTGCCCCTTAGTGTTTCGCAGCTCTACCCATACCGATTCCACATCCTGCAAACTAATGTCCTTCCTTTCCATTGCGTTAATCTCCTCTCTAATCAGCAACGCTACCCCACCTCCTTTTCCTTTCTCTCTATCCCTCCTGAATATTGAATATCCCTGGATGTTCAGCTCCCAGCCTTGGTCATCCTGGAGCCATGTCTCCGTGATCCCAACTATATCATAGTCATTAATAGCTATCTGCACATTCAACTCATCCACCTTATTACGAATGCTCCTTGCATTGAGACACAAAGCCTTCAGGCTTGTTTTTACAACACTCTTACCCCTTATACAATTTTGTTGAAAAGTGGCCCTTTTTGATTTTTGCCCTGGATTTTCCGGCCTGCCACTTTTACTTTTCACCTTGCTACCTATTGCTTCTACCCTCATTTTACACCCCTCTGTCTCTACGCTCACACATTTAAGAAACCCTTTCCCTTTAACTCCATCCTCCACTAGCCCATTCGACACCCCACCCCCCTTATTCCCCACTCTCAGTGGGAAAAGCTTATCCACGTCAACTCTGTCATCATTTTAAAGACCTCTATCAAGTCCCCCTTTAACCTTCTGCGCTCCAAAGAATAAAGCCCTAACTTGTTCAACCTTTCTCTGTAACTTAGTTGCTGAAACCCAGGCAACATTCTAGTAAATCTCCTCTGTACTCTCTCTATTTTGTTGACATCCTTCCTATAATTAGGCGACCAAAATTGTACACCATACTCCAGAATTGGCCTCACCAATGCCTTGTACAATTTTAACATTACATCCCAACTTCTATACTCAATGCTCTGATTTATAAAGGCCAGCACACCAAAAGCTTTCTTTATCACCCTATCTACATGAGATTCCACTTTCAGGGAACTGTGCACAGTTATTCCCAGATCCCTCTGTTCACCTTTACTCAGCTTCCCACAGGGCAGTACCGTGGTGCAGGGGTAGAGTTGCTGCCTTACAGAGCCAGAGACCCGGGTTCGAACCTGACTACGGGTGCTGTCTGTACGGAGTTTGCACGTTCTTCTTCCCGTGACCTGTGTGGGTTTTCTCCGGGTGCTCCGGTTTCCTCCCACACTCCAAAGACGTGCAAGTTTGTAGGTGTAATCGGCTTCGGTAAAATTCTAAACTGTCCCTAGTGTGTGTAGGATAGTGCTAGTGTACGGGGTGATCGCTGGTCGGCATGGACTCGGTATGGCGAAGGGCCTGTCTCCGCGCTGTATATCTGAGGGCTAAAGTAAAGTTTAGTTTAGTTTAGAGATACAACGCTGAAACAGGCCCTTCGGCCCACCGAGTCCATACCGACCATTGAACCCTGCACGCTTACACTATCCTACAGATTATTATTCGGCTCGACTCACGTCGCAGCGGCCTCTGCAGTCTGTTTGTCTTTTTGTTATTTTTTGTCCCGTTTTAATGTAGTTTTTATTATTTTTTTGATGGGGTATGTGTGTGGGTATGTGTGTGGGTATGTGTGTGGGGGGGGCGGGGAAACTTTAAAAATCTTTCCCCTGCACGGAGAACCCGACCTTTTCCCTGTCGGGTCTCCGTTGTCGTTGGGGCTGCAACGTGGAGCGGCCTCCAGCAGGAACGTCCTGGGGCTCCAGTCACGGAGCTGCGGAGCTACTCACCATCATGGAGCTGGCCGAGTCCGGAGCGGGTGGAGCTGTGGTGGCGCGCTGCTGTGACCCGACCCCCGGGGATTCGGAGGCTCCAACCGCAGGTCTGGCAGACAGTAATATCGGGAGCCCGCGGGTCCCTGCTGGGAGACCGCTTTTCGAGACTTCCGCAACGGCGACTTCACCCGCCCGAGTCGCGGGGTCGAGGAGTGCCTGGAGCGGGGCCTTACATCACCGCCCGGCGCGGCTTCAACGGCTGCGGGACTTTGCTAGAGCCCGCCGGGGGCTCCAACAACAAGACCCGGAGCGTGGCCTTGCATCGCCCGGCGTGGCTTTAATGGCCGCGGGACAATTGCCACCGCCCGCCGGGGGCTTTGACTCTGACATCGGGAGGGGAATGGGGAGTGCAGGGGAGAGATAAGTTTTTTTGCCTTCCATCACAGCGAGGAGGAGATGCGCTGTGATGGATGTCTGTGTAAATTGTGTTGTGTCTTGGGTCTTTTTTTTCATGTGTGTATGACTGCAGAAACAACATTTCATTTGAGCCTCTATGAGGTTCAAGTGACAAATAAATTGTATTGTGTATTGTGTAATTGTGTAAGATGCCAGGGACAATTAGCCTACAAACAGAGTGTGGGAGGAAACTGGAGCACCCAGAGAAAACCTATGCGGTCACAAGGAGGATGTACAAACTCCTTTACGGACAGCACCCCCTAGTCAGGATCGAACACGGGTCTCTGCCGCTGTGAGGTTTTAAAAGTCTAAAGGAGCAATTCATCGCCCATGTTTGCAGGCGGCGTGTGATACAGGCAATGAATGAAACATACTCGTCGCTGCTAATGCTGTGGTAATACTCGATTTGCCCTTGTCATGTTGGGTAATATGGCAGGAAGATTGGAGAGGCGCTGCTTTGCATTCTGTCAACATTGCTGATTTACGCTGACAGACAAGATTAAGAGATTACTCTGCCCTTGACGCATTTTTTAGAAAACTAAAACATTTATATGGTAATTTTTTTGTTGTTGAAAGATATCTTTGCAGATCATGAGGAGAAACACGACCAAGCTTTAGATGGTTGTTAAGTCTGCTTTTTTGTTTTTATTTTTATTATTTCTCAGCTGTGTCCCTCACATTTGTGTGTCCAAATTTGTGGGCAATTTCAAGTGGACAATTTTGAGACGATTTCATTTTTAATTATTAATTATTGATTATTATTTTTGCGTGAGGAAGAACAGTTTAAAAGTATGTGTGCGTGGGGGGCGGCGGGGTGGTACACAGGGAGCTCCGGGTCGGTTCTGCATAACTGAGAATTTTGTCGGGAAGAGACTGGCATCTGTCTCTCCAAGTGGGAGCGAAAGCTGCCTCTGAAAAATTAACGAACCTCCAAATCAAACTGCAAGCAAGCTTGGCTGGCAAGTGTGCAATTCCCGGGATTGTGTTGCCGCAGCAGTGACGTTAATCCTGTAACTCGTCTCAGAGCAGTTAGCGCGTTACTGCGCCGGCAGCGATATCATTTTGAAGAGCATGTCCCAACATTAGTGGAGACCTCATATGCATCTATCTAAGTGCTTCTGTGTAGCGATACTTGTACTAAACTGTACGCGGGAATGAATTGCGCTGCACCCCCGTTACACGTGACAAATAAAGTACACACCGTGCCCTGGGCACTGCACACTAATAAAGGAACTGGCGTGGGGGGGGGAGGTTGGCCCCGAGAACAAAGAGGGACCCAGCACGGCCTGGGCGGGAGGGGAGGGGGGGGGGGCGCCGAAAGAACAAGGAACGACCTGGCGTGGGCCCCCCCCCCCCACCGAGAACAGCAGGCAGTGAGGGGGTGAGTGGGTGGTGGGGGGATGGTTTGCGAGAAGGTAGAGGGACCATCATGACTAGATTGAATACTTTTTATAACTTTGTCGTCGCCCTTTACGTGGCGACTCTTTGCATACAGGGGAGAGGGAGAGTAGAGATATGGAAGGGTAAGGTGTGTAAACGACAGATCAAGGCCGTAAGAGGGTCAGGCAGCATCTCTGGAGAACTAGATAGGGCTCTTGAAGATTGGGGAGTAGGGGATAAGGGGAGAAGGCAGGAACGGGGTACTGATTGGGGATGACATTGAATGGCGGTGCTGGCTCGAAGGACCGAATGACCTACTTCTGCACCTATTGTCTATTGTCTATTACACGGAGAGGAGATAATTTGGGTTTGGACTGGTCCAGGACCGAAAACGTCGCCTATCCATGTTCTCCAGAGATGTTGCCTGACCCGCTGAGTTACTCCAGCACTTCGTGTCCTTTTGTGTATTAACCAGCATCTGCAGTTCCTTGTTTCTACTAGATGATGCAGAGAATTTGTCTCATGCACAGTGTGCCAGGTTATAAATATCAAGGGATGGAACACACAATTGTTCACATTCAGCTGTTTGCTTCTTGATAATTATGGGCCAAGAGGCTCGGAGAATTGAATTGAAGCCTGGTTGCTGGCTGCGTTGTTCATAACCTGTGTCCCAAGCTCATGGTCAGAAAATGCTAAGGTTGTCTTGCCTAATTGAAAATGCTAAAGTTGCCTTGCCTAATTGAAAATGCTACAGTTGCCTTGGGTTTGAAAATGCTACAGTTGCCTTGGGTTTGAAAATGCTACAGTTGCCGTGGGTTTGAAAATGCTAAAGTTGCCTTGTGTTTGAAAATGCTACAGTTGCCGTGGGTTTGAAAATGCTAACGTTGCCTTGTGTTTGAAAATGCTAAAGTTGCCTTGCCTAATTGAAAATGCTAAAGTTGCCTTGCCTAATTGAAAATGCTAAAGTTGCCTTGCCTAATTGAAAATGCTACAGTTGCCTTGCCTAATTGAAAATGCTAAAGTTGCCTTGCCTGATTGAAAATGCTAAAGTTGCTTAGCCTAATTGAAAATGCTAAAGTTGCCTTGGGTTTGAAAATGCTAAAGTTGCCTTGCCTAATTGAAAATGCTAAAGTTGCCTTGCCTAATTGAAAATGCTAAAGTTGTCTTGCCTAATTGAAAATGCTAAAGTTGCCTTGCCTAATTGAAAATGCTAAAGTTGCCTTGCCTAATTGAAAATGCTAAAGTTGCCTTGCCTGATTGAAAATGCAAAAGTTGCCTTGCCTGATTGAAAATGAAAAAGTTGCCTTGCCTAATTGAAAATGCTAAAGTTGCCTTGCCTAATTGAAAATGCTAAAGTTGCCTTGCCTAATTGAAAATGCTAAAGTTGCCGTGCATAATTGAAAAAGCTAAAGTTGCCTTGCCTAATTGAAAATGCTAAAGTTGCCTTGCCTAATTGAAAATGCTAAAGTTGCCTTGCCTAATTGAAAATGCTAAAGTTGCCTTGCCTAATTGAAAATGCTAAAGTTGCCTTGCCGGTTTGAAAATGCTAAAGTTGCCTTGCCGGTTTGAAAATGCTAAAGTTGCCTTGCCGGTTTGAAAATGCTAAAGTTGCCTTGCCTGATTGAAAATGCTAAAGTTGCCTTGCTTGATTGAAAATGCAAAAGTTGCCTTGCCGGTTTGAAAATGCTAAAGTTGCCTTGACGGTTTGAAAATGCTAAAGTTACCTTGCCTGTTTGAAAATGCTAAAGTTGCCTTGCCGGTTTGAAAAATGGTGTTGCCTTCTATATAATTAAAAGTCTAATCTTGACCACTTCCTGCGCTTTATATTGAAAAAACGCTACCACATTCGGCTGTGATCTTTGGCCATCTTACTCAGAGATGCCCTCCGCTCATCAGGTGCCGAGGATTTTTCCCATCGATGAAAAATAAAAGAGTTATTAGAGTTTAAAAAATGTTGAGATTCTCTCTCCTGTCAATCACGCCATGAAGGCCACGCCCCGTGCGGTGGGAGGGGGAGGGACTATAAAACCCGGAAGTGTGGGCGTGGCTCAGTCTCTGCAAGATGGGGGAGGGAGAAGTCACAACTCTCTGTCTTTAGTGGCCTTGCACCCTGCTTGAAATGGTAGGAAACTGCACTTGAGTTTGGTGGCCTTGCACCCTGCTTGAAATGGTAGGAAACTGCACTTGAGTTTGGTGGCCTGCACCCTGCTTGAAGTGGTAAGAAATTGCACTTGAAACTGCCCCCCCCCCCACTGGCCACCAATATTGGAAACAAGCCCTTTGGCCCACCGAGTCCACCCTGATCCAGCGAATCCCGCACACTAACACTATCCTACACACTAGGGACAATTTCTACATTTATACCAAACCAATTAACCTACAAGCATATATGTCTTTGGAGTGTGGAAGGAAATCAAAAATATCGGTGAAAATCCATGCAGGTCACGGGGAGAACGCGCAAAGTCCCTAAAGACAGTACTCGTAGTCAGGATTGAACCGGGGTCTCTGGCGCCGTGAGGCAGCAACTCTACCGCTGTGCACCGTGCCGCCAGCTGTTTGCATTTCATCTGTTCCTTAAAGACTACCACTCAGCTGCATGTCATAGCTTCATGAGTTACACAGCAGGGAAACAGTCCCTTCAGCCCTCTAATTCTGTGCTGATCCTATTTACACTCATCGCACACAAATCCCATTAGAATCGCCCCGTATTTGCTTCAGCTTCCTCCAAATCCAACTTACTTACACACGAGGGGTCATTTACAATGGCCAGCAGCACCGTGGCGCTGCGGTAGTGTCGCTGCCTTACATCGCCAGAGACCCGGGTTCGATCCTGACCACGGGTGCTGTAAGTACGGAGTTTGTACATTCTCCCTGTGACCGCGTGGGTTTTCTTCCCGGGGTGCTCCTGTTGCCTCCCACATCTCCAAAGATGTACAGGTATGTCGGTTAATTGGCTTTGGTAAAGATTGAAAATTGTCCCCAGTGCCGGCATTCAGTTTAGTTCAGCTTAGTTTATTGCCACGTGTACCGAGGTAGAGTGAGAAGCTTTTGTTGCGTGCTCTCCAGTCAGTGAAAGGACAATACATGATTACAATCGAGCCATTCACGGTTTATGAACCGGCCCGTTCGCGGAGCATGGTTGAGCCGCGGGATTTACCATCGCCAGGCGGGGTCACAACATCTGGAGCCTGGATCGCCTCGGCGCAGAGGGAGAACAAAGAGGGAAGAGACAGAGACTTTAAGATTTTGCCTTCCACCACAGTGAGGAGGTGTTTGGTGAACTCACTGTGGTGGATGTTAAATTTGTGTTGGTTGTGTGTTTTTGTCATTTTTTATTATATGTATGACTGCAGGGGAACAAAATTTGACAATAAACAAATCTAATCTAATCTAATCTAAAATCTAAGTATAGACACATGACAAGGGAATAACTTTTAGTGCAAGGTAAAACCAGCAAAGTCTGATCAAGGATCCTTAAGGATCACCAATGAGGTAGAATGAGGTGGTGCACGGGGTGATTGCTGGCCGGCACGGACCCGGTGGGCCAAAGGGCCTGTCCCCACACTGTATTTCTCTCTATCTCTAAACTAAACCAAGCACCCCGTTTGGATTTGGGAGGAAGATGAAGCAAGTGAGGTAAACCTAGACGGTCACAGGGAGAACATGCAAACTCCACACTGTCAGAAGTGGAGGATAGGGTGAAACCTCGCCAGCTGCGCAGCTGGGCTGCAATCAAAGAAATATATTGCTGCTTAATTGGAGACAGTACAAGTACCTCGACCACCACCCCTGGCACCACCCACTTCCCCCTGCACATCTTCTTTACACTTTGCCCCTCTCAGCTTAAAGCTATGTCCTCTAGTCTTTGACGTTTGGTGGAGTAGACTTAAGGTCATAAGGTCATAAGTGATAGGAGTAGAATTAGGCCATTTGGCCCATCAAGTCTACTCTGCCATTCAATCATGGCTGATCTATCTCTCCCTCCTAACCCCATTCTCCTGCCTTCTCCCCATAACCTCTGGCACATGAACTAATCACAAATCTATCTATCTATCTCTGCCTTAAAAATATCCACTGACTTGGCCTCGGCAACTTTCTGTGGCAAATAATTCCACAGATTCACCACCCTCTGACTAAATACATTTCTCCTCATCTCCTTCCTAAATGCACATCCTTTAATTCTGAGGCTGTGACCTCTAGTCCTAGACTCTCCCATGAGTGGAAACATCCTCTCCACATCCACTATCTCCAAGCCTTTCACTATTCTATGTTTCAATGAGGTTCCCCCTCATCCTTTGAAACTCCAGCGAGTACAGGCCCAGTGCCGACAAACGCTCGTCATAGGTTAACCTACTCGTTCCTGGGATAATTCTCATAAACCTCCTCTGGACCTTCTCCAGAGCCAGCACATCCTTCCTCAGATATGGTGCCCAAACTTGCTCACAATATTACAAATGCGGCCTTATGGCTCCTTATAGAACCTCAGCATGACATCCTTGTTTTTCTATACCAGCCCTCATGAAATAAATGCGGGCATTGAGTTTGCTTTCTTTCCTACTGATTCATAGCACCACCATTCATTGTGATCATGGCTGATCGTCTCCAATCAATAACCCGTGTCAGCCTTCTCCCCATATCCCTTGATTCCACTAGCCCCTTGAGCTCTATCTAACTCTCTCTTAAATCCATCCAGTGACTTGGCCTCCACTGCCCTCTGTGGCAGGGAATTCCACAAATTCACAACTCTCTGGGTGAAAAGGTTTTTTCTCACCTCAGTCTTAAATGGCTTCTCCTTTATTCTAAGACTGTGGCCACTGGGTTTGGACTGGCCCAACATTGGGAACATTTTTCCTGCATCTAGCTTGTCCAGTCCTTTTATAATTTTATATGTTTCTATGAGATCCCCCTCATCCTTCTAAACTCCAGTGAATACAAGCCTAGTCTTTTCAATCTTTCCACATATGACAGTCCCGCCATCCCAGGGATCAATCTCGTGAACCTACGCTGCACTGCCTCAATCACAAGGATGTCCTTCCTCAAATTAGGAGACCAAAACTGTACACAATACTCCAGATGTGGTCTCACCAGAGCCCTGTACAACTGCAGAAGAACCTCTTTACTCCTATATTGAAATCCTCTGTTATGAAGGCCAACATTCCATTAGCTTTCCATTCAACTTGCAGATTAACTTTTTGGGAATCCTGCACCAGCACTCCCAAGTCCCTTTGCACCTCTGATTTCTGGATTCTCCCCATTTAGAAAATAGTCTAAGCCTTTATTCCTACTACCAAAATGCATGACTCCACACGTTGCTACACTATAATCCATCGGCCACTTCTCTGCCCACTCTCCCAACCTGTCCAAGTCTTTCTGCAGAGTCCCTGCTTTCTCTACACCACCTGCCCTTCCCCCCTATTTTTGTATCATGCACACACTTGGCCACAGCCTTCACCCATCTCGTGCAAGTCATTCATATACAACGTGAAGACTAGCGACCCCAGCACCGACCCCTGCGGAACTCCACTGGTCACTGGCAGCAAACCTGAAAAAGCCCCTTTACATTGGCATTTTTTGTCTTCTGTCATCCAGCCAACCTGCTATCCATGCTAGTATCTGCCCTTTGATACCGTGGGCTCTCATCTTCCCCAGCAGCCTCACGTGATACACCTTACCAACGGCTTTCTGAAAATGGCCTAATGGCCTAATTCTGCCTCTACAATGTGTGAACATGAACATTTCCACTTTGGGGATAAAAAGGTTCTGTCTACCCAGTCTACAACGCTCCCCCATCTTATACACCCTCTAAGGTACACAGATCTCCCCTCAGCCTCTAGCATTCCAGAGAAAACAATCAATGCTTCCCCCAACCTCTCCTTGTAGCTGATACCCAAGTAACCCGAGCATCATGCTGGTAAACATGAGTAAAACACAAAGAACTGGAGTAACTCAGCAGGTCGGGCAGCATCTCTGGAGAACATTCATTCATCATCATTGAAAACATTAGCGACGCAGTGGTGCTGGACGGACGCACCACACACTTCCGCCGCTGGAAGTATAGGATGTTGGTGTGTGTGTGATTTGTCATTGTTCCTTACTATGCTATGTACAACAGTGATCGCAACTTCTACTGAAGTGTGGATGGCCATTGGCTCACTAGAAGCTCATCCGCCCTTTGGCAGGTCTTGTTTTTGGGCCTGATGGGGGTCCACAGCCCCCTCCTCACCTGGCAAACCAGGTGGGGGAGACGGTTTAGTCGCCGACTATCCGACCATGGAGCAGGTAGCACGGGATTACATGGTACCCGTGGCGGGGGGGAACTCCCCCCGACCTGTCCTTGCAGCAAATACCCAAGTAATCCAAGCTTCATTCTGGTAAACATGAGTAAAACATAAGGAGCTGGAGTAACTCAGCAGGTCGGGCAGCATCTGTGGAGAACATGGTTACTGGTAAACCTCTTCTGTAATCTCTTCAAAAACGTTCTGATCCTCCCTGTCTGCTCGAGAGTAAAACAATCCCTTCAAATCATAAAGAAAGCCCACTAACGCCTCTACTTCCTGAGAAGATTGAGGAGATTCGGCATGGCGATGAACACTCTCATGAACTTCTACAGGTGTACAGTAGAGAGCATGTTGTCAGTTGCATCACGGCCTGGTTCAGCAACTCGAACACCCAGGAACGAAGAAGATCGCAAAAAAGTGGTGGACACTGCCCGGTCCATCATGGGTATTGTCCTCCCCCCCCCATCATCAATGGGATCTACAAGAGTCGCTGCCTCAAAAAGGCAGCCAGCATCGTCAGAGACCCACACCACACTGACCACGTTATCATTTCACTCCTGCCACCGGGAAGAAGGTACAGGAGCCTGAAAACTGTAACGTCCAGGTTCAGGAGCAGCTTCTTCCCTACAACCATCAGGCTATTAATACAATACAATACAATACAATACCATTTATTGTCATTTGAGCCTCAGTGAGGCTCAAACGAAATTACGTTTCCACAGCCATACAATCAAAGACAATTTCCTACAGACATACACACAATTTAATTCACACAAACATCCATCACAGTGAACCCACTGTGATGGAAGGCAAAGTCTTTTCTCTCCCCTGTTCTCCATGTCTCTCCCGATATCCAAGCCCCAGGCGGGCGATGATAAGTCCCACGGCCATTTATGGCCGTGCCGGGCGATTTACGGCCCCGCTCCCGGTCTAAAAGTCACAATGTTGGAGCCCCCGGCGGGCGCTGGAATGTCCCACGGCCATGAAGCCGCGCCGGGCAGTGTACGTCCCCGCTCCGGGTCATTCCAACCCCGCGACACGGGCTGGAGAAGTCGCGTTGCGGGAGCTCCGGGAAGCGGTCTCTCCCCCCGGACCCGCGAGCTCCCGATGTCCCTGTCCACCGGACCTGCGGCTGCGTTGCTGGAGCCTCCGAGCCCCAGGAGTCGAGTCGCAGCAGCGAGTCACCGCTGCTCCCCACGCTCCGAGGCCGGCCAGCCCCACGATGGTGAGTAGTCCGCAGCTCCGCAGCTCCGCAGTCTCCCGAGCCCCCGAGCCGTTCAGGTTGGAGGCCGCTCCACGGTGCTAGGCCCCAACGACAACGGAGACCCGACAGGGAAAAAGTCGGGTCTCCCAGACAGGGAAGAGATTTTAAACGGTTTCCCCCTTCCCCCCCCCCCCGCCCCCCACATATACACATTTAAAACCAGTATTAAAAACACCAACACTACATTTAACTAGACACAAAATAAAAAAAAGACAGAAATGCTGTTGGGGCCGCTGGAAAGGGTGAGTCGCACCGCCAATCTTTAAACACTACAACCTCCAAATAGGGTCCGAACTATATAGACATAGGGACATATTATTGCTTATTTATTGGTCTGTGTGTTATATATATATATATATATATATATATATGTAATTCCCAACGGGTCTGCACTTGGTCTAGTAACTATTAAAACTCTGATCTTGGATGTGGATGTGGATGTGTGTGTGTGTGTGTGTGTGTGTGTGTGTGTGTGTGTGTGTGTGTGTGTGTGTGTGTGTGTGTGTGTGTGTGTGTGTGTGTGTGTGTGTGTGTGTGTGTGTGTGTGTATATGTGTGTGTGTAAAGGAATATATCCGTTATATACACACTAACCTATTTAGTGGATTATGATGGGTTTTACAGAGTACTATGATTATACATCTAAGGTCGACACAAAATGCTGGAGTAACTCAGCGGGACGGGCAGCATCTCTGGAGAGAAGGAATGAGAGGTGTTTCGGGTCGAGATTGAAGAGGGGTCTCGACCCGAAACGTCGCCCATTCCTTCTCTCCAGAGATGCTGCCTCACCCGCTGAGTTTCTCCAGCCTTTTGTGTCTACTGATTTAAAACAGCATCTGCAGTTCTTTCTTTACACATGTTTATACATCTGTTGTGCTGCTGCCAGTAAGAATGTCAATGTTCTAGTTACAGGACACATGACAATACAAGTCGAGACTCTCTGGGGACAAAGAATGGCCTTACCTCACAGTCGTGAAATTCCTCCTCCTCCACCTCGTAGGAGACAGTCTGAATGGTCACGTCGTTCTCCGTGTACTCCACAAGTTTAGACTCCGAGTGGTCGGGGCAGTCAATAGTCAAGTTCTTCCTTTCAGTGAAGGTCGTCTCGCAGCTCTCGTTCCTGTAATCCTTTGCGTTCTCTTTCGTCTCGTCTTTGTACAAAATAAAATTGGGCCGGTAGAAGGCCTCCACAGCCAGGTGCAGGGAGCTGGCGTCGAGCAGTTGCCGGGTGAAGTTGCCTTTGGGCTTGTTCTTGCCCGAGTTACTGCTGACAAAATAGCTCAGGAGTTTCTCCTTGTAGTGGCGTTCCCCGTCGTAATCCTCCTGTAAACCGTAGTCACCCCCAACCTGCTGGGACTTCTCCAGCAGAGGGTTCTGCAGCTCTGTTAGGCTTTCCATTCTGGGGGCAGGGTGGGCAATGGAGAGAGGAGGGAGGGAGGGGGGGTTGGAGGGGGGCGGGGGGGGTTGGAGAAATCTCCGAATCTTGCCTTGCAGTGGATCGAGGGACGACTGGTTGAGCCCCGGGGAGGTGTCAGGCAGTGGAGATGATCACTAGCCCGTGACCTGAAAGAGACAACGCCGGTTACTATTGCTCAGAGAATTTCAATACACCCAGACCAGTACACAAACCAACCTCCCCTCCATTTACACCTCGGCAAGGCCAGCAGCATAATCAAGGACGAGCCATTCCCTCTTCTCCCCTCTTCCATCGGGAAGAGATATCGAAGTGTGAAAACGCTCACCTCATATTTCGCTTGGGTAGTTTACACCCCAGCGGTATGAACATTGACTTCTCCAATTTCAGGTAGTCCCTGCTTTCTCCTTCTTTCCCCTCCCCGTCCCAGCTCTCCCACAGCCCACTGTCTCCGCCTCTTCCTTTAGTCTTCCCCTCCCCCCCACCCCCACATCAGTCCGAAGAAGGGTCTCGACCCGAAACGTCGCCTATTTCCTTCACTCCATGGATGCTGCCTCACCCGCTGAGTTTCTCCAGCATTTTTGTCTACCTCCAGATTCAGGGACAGTTTCTTCCCAGCTGTTCATCAGGCAACTGAACCATCCTACCACAACCAGAGAGCAGTCCTGACATACTATCTAACTCATTTGGCTTTATCTTGCACATAATGCCCCTGTCCCACTTAGGAAACCTGAACGGAAACCTCTGGAGACTTTACGCCCCACCCAAGGCTTCCGTGCTGTTCCCGGAGGTAGCAGGTGATTGCCGGAGGTTGCAGGTAGTGGAAGCAGGTAGGGAGACTGACAAAAACCTCCGGGAACCTCCGGGAACCGCACGGAAACCTTGGGTGGGGCGCAAAGTCTCCAGAGGTTTCCGTTCAGGTTTCCTAAGTGGGACAGGGGCATTACTTTATCCCTTTATCGCGTGTTGACCCCACCCCCCCCACAATCTTTGCGCATTCCCAATCATGTATCTGTTGACATGGCTGTCGGCAGATCAATTTCCCACCTGGGATAAATAAAATTCTATCGTATAGTGTTGTATCATATATCTGTACATTGTAAACGGCTCGATTGTAACCATGTATTATCTTTCTGCAGATTTGTCAGCATGCAACAAAAACTTTTCACTGCACCTCGGTACAGGTGACAATAAACTAAACTGAACTGAACACATTGGGCTCCTCATCCACTGCTCGGGGCTGTGGGCGTTTGAAGAAACACTTCTGTTCCCCAAAACACGAGGGGAACGCATTTGAAGCCCCAATCTAGAAGTTTTTTGGCACGAACTGGGCAACACCACTAATGGCCAATGGAGCGGTTTTCAAAGTATAGATATTACTTAAATGTCAACAAAGCTGTAAACCTAAAACAATGATGGAAACACTCAGCAGGTCAGGCAGCATCTGTAGAGAAAGAGAAACAGAGTGAAGGTCTATTGAAGATTCATGTGCTCATAAGTGATAGGAGCAAAATTAGGCTATTCAGCCCATCAAGTCTACTTCACCATTAAATCATGGCTGATCTATCTCTCCCTCTCAACCCCATTCTCCTGCCTTCTGCCCAAATTCCTTGTATGTGAACTTGGTCAATAAACCTACTTACTTACTTACTTACTTACTTAACCCCTGACACCCATACTAATCAAGAATCTATCTATCTCTGATCTAAAAATATCCATTGACTTGGCCCCCACAGCCTTCTGTGGCAAAGAATTCCACTGATTCACCGCCCTCTGACTAAAGAAATTCCCCCCTCATCTCCTTCATAAAGGAACGTCCTTTAATTCTGAGGCTGTGACCTCTGGACTTGGGCTCTACCAGTAGTGAGAGAGTCTGTGACCTGGAGCTGATTGCGAAGAGGGACGTGGCTCAAAAGGCCATTCAGCCCAGCAAGGTGCAGAGAAATAGCAGAGAAATAGCAGAGAAATAGCAGGGAAATAGCAGAGGTGTCAAAGAAAGGTTTCCCCAGGCTTCATCTTAAATGAAGAAATCCATAGCGATCTGCTTGACAGGATGGATTCCTCTCCAGCTGTGTGAAGGGCAAATCTACACTATGCATGGGGATGCTTCCTTGCAAGGCAAATCGTGACTGAGATGATTGATGCTATTTTAACTGCAATATTATTTCAGTTCTATTGATCAGTCTCAGGGGCAGCGTGCAGCAGCAGCAGGCCAGGAGGATATTAATCAAGGTTAACACCACCAGAGCTGGAGGAGTCGTTTGCTGCGATCACACTCCGCAGATTGGGAGTACGGGTGTCAGGAGTCAGACGGATGTGGCGGTCAAGTCAAGGGATATTTTTAGGTCAGAGATAGATAGATTCTTGATTAACACGGGTGTCAGGGGTTATGGGGAGAAGGCAGGAGGATCGGGTTGAGAGGGAGAGATAGATCAGCCATGATTGAATGGCTGAGTAGACTCGACGGGCCGAATGGCCTAATTCTGCTCCTAGAACTTATGAACTAATGAATCATTGATGATGGGACAGTCCAACAGGAACTGTGATGAGGGGAATATCCCTTTATTCTCTTTACTCTAGACGTTAAACTTTAGAGAAACAGCTCAAAAACAGGCCCTTCGGCCCGCGTAGTCCGAGCCCCGTACACTAGCACTATCCTGCACAGTAGGGACTCATTTAACCAATTAACCCTCACATGAACCTCTTGACCTCTGCTCTCCTGCTTCTGGATGTTACTTCCAGAATATCGTGAGCAGCACAATTTTCTTGATGCTTGGTGATAAATCATGGTGGCTTTGTATTGTCTTGGATACTGGGAGTCAACATCAAGTGAAGGGGCCAGAAGATGTGGGGGGGAGTTATTAACCCGTTCAGTGCCATCCCCGAGCGTACACGGGTCATGGCCAATGATGAAAAATAAAACTTGGCAGTGAACTGGTTAAAGCGGAAACATAGGACTCTGGCGACAACTACCTCCTCCGGCAGCTAGTTCCAAACACCCACCACCTCTTTGTGTGCAAAAGATTAACCCTCAGGTTCCTATTAAATCTTTCATCCCCCTCACCTAAAACCGATGTCCTCTGGTTCTCGATTCCCCTACTCTGTGCATCTACTCGATCTATTCCCCTCATGATTTTGTACACCTCAATAAGATCACCCCTCATCCTCCTGCGCTCTAAGGAATAGAGTCCCAGTCTACTCAACCTCTCCCTATAGCTCAGGCCCTCGAGTCCAAGCAACATCCTCGAAATCTTCTCTGCACCCTTTCCCCCCCTCACCTTAAACCTATGTCATTTGGTTCTTGATTCCCCTTCTCTGGGCAAGAGGATCTGTGCACTGAAACGCCTGGGCCACACTGGGCTAAAATCCTGGAAGTCCCCTCCCAATGATACTGTGCATTGAGTTTCATCTCACTGACTGCATCGCTCCAAGCCATCAGCTCACCATCACCCCCTCAACAACATCACAGATGGGCAATAAATGCCGGCTGTTGCTACAGGTTCTCTCCTGAATGTATAAATAAAAATTAATGACGTGAAAAATATTTACTTTGTGAGTGGGTCACAAATCTCTTATCTTATGTGAAGACAACCCTGCTTCTAAAGAACACAATGTTTCTGGAGTGACTCAGCAGGTCAGGCAGCATCTCTGGAGAGAACGTGGATTGGTGACATTTTGGGTCAGGATCCTTCAAGGTCCTGACCCAAGACGTCACCTATTTAAGTTCTCTCCAGAGATGCTGCCTGACCGGCTGAGTCACTCCAGCACTTTGCATCTTTTTCTTTTTAAACAAACGCCTGTAGATTCCTGTGTTGGAAAGAACTGCAAGGTGCTGGTTTGAATCAAATATAGACACAAAATGCTGGAGCAACTCAATGGGACAGGCAGCGTCTCTGGAGAGAAGGAATGGGTGACTTTTCGGGTGGAGAGTCTGAAGAAGGGTCTCGACACGAAATGTCACCCATTCCTTCTCTCCAGGGATGCTGCCTGTCCCGCTGAGTTACTCCAGCTTTTTATGTCTATCTATAGATTCCTTATGTCTTCGTTTTACTGTTTCCACAGGGTAGTTCCCCATCTCGTTGGCTGCAGGTTCTTCAAAGCTACTTTCACCCCAAGGAACGAGAACGCTCATATGAGTGGTCCTTGCTTTGACTTGGCTCACGATGGATACATAGTAGTTCTCCTGTTAAAAGCAAAACAGGGAACTTCCAGAAACAGCCTTCATTGTTTTCTAAGAGTCGGGATGGATTAAAGGTGGGAAATTAGAAAAGTCACTGAGGAATTTTAATACTATTTCCACAATTTCAGATTTTCATGAAAAATACAAGCTCTCTATAGACAATAGACCAGAGGTTCTCAACCTTTTTTCAGTGATGTACCCCCTGTGAAATATTTTTTCAGCCAAGTACCCCCTAACCAGTGCAAAAATATAGGCCTACATATTAAAATCTCACGTACCCCCTGGAGTGCCTTCACGTACCCCCAGGGGTACGCGTACCCCCATTTGAGAACCACTGCAATAGACAATAGGTGTAGGAGTAGGCCATTCGGCCCTTCGTCAGCATCACCATTCAATGTGATCATGGCTGATCATCAACAATCAGTACCCCGTTCCTGCCTTCTCCCAATATCCCCTGACTCCGCTATCTTCAAGAGCCCTATCTAGCTCTCTCTGGAAAGTTTCCAGAGAACTGTCCTCCACCGCCCTATGAGGCAGAGAATTCCACAGACTTACAACTCTCTGTGTGAAAAAGTGTTTCCTCATCTCCGTTCTAAGTGGCTTACCCCTTATTCTTAAACTGTGGCCCCTGGTTCTGGACTCCCCCAACATCGGGAACATGTTTCCTGCCTCTAGCGTGTCCAAACCCTTAATAATCTTATATGTTTCAATAAGATTCTCTCACATCCTTCTAAACTCCAGAGTGTACAAGCCCAGCCGCTCCATTCTCTCAGCATATGACAGTCCCGCCATCCCAGGAATTAACCTTGTGAACCTACGCTGCGCTCCCTCAATAGCAAGAATGTCCTTCCTTAAATTTGGAGCCCAAAACTGCACACTATACTCCAGGTGTGGTTAGTTTAAGAAAGAACTGCAGATGCTGGAAAAATCGAAGGTAGACAAAAACGCTGAGTTCCTCCAGCATTTTTGTCTAGCTGTTTAGTTTAATTTAGTTCAGTTTATTGTCACCAAGGCACAGTGAAAAGCTTTTTGTCGCGCGCCATCCAGTCAGTGGAAAGAGTATCTATATAATCAAAAATCTAAATTTGACCACTTCCTGTTTGCACTGCATATTGGTTTTAGAAAAAAACGCTACCACTTACGGCTGTGATTTTTGCCCATCTTACTCAGAGTCCCCCTCCAGTTGTCAGGGCCAGAGGATTTGTCCCATCGATGAAAAATAAAAGACTTATTAGTGTTTAAAAAATGTTGAGATTCTCTCCCCTGTCAATCACGCCATGAAGGCCACGTCACTTCCAGTGGGAGGGGGGAGGGACTATAAAACCCAGAAGTGTGGGCATGGCTCCGTCTCTGCAAGATGGGGGAGGGAGAGGTGACGAATCTCTGCCTGAGCAGTGAAACAACTGAACACACTGAATGTCTACTGAACTGTGAGTGTGTTTTATGTGGTTTTTATGTGTTTTTAATGTGGTTTTACGGTGCTTTCACCCTACTTGAAATGGAATGAAACTGCATTTGAATTTGGCGGCCTTGCACCCTGCATGAGATGGTATGAAGCTGAATTTGGTGGCCTTGCACCCTGCTTGAAGTGGTATGAAACTGCACTTCAATTTGGTGGCCTTGCACCCTGCTTGAAGTGGCATGACACTGCACTTCAATTTGGTGGCCTTGCACCCTGCTTGAAGTGGTATGAAACTGCATTTGAATTTGGTGGCCTTGCACCCTGCTTGAAGTGGTATGAAACTGCATTTGAATTTGGTGGCCTTGCACCCTGCTTGAAGTGGTATGAAACTGCATTTGAATTTGGTGGCCTTGCACCCTGCATGAGATGGTATGAAACTGAATTTGGTGGCCTTGCACCCTGCTCGAACTGGTATGAAACTGCACTTGAATTTGGTGGCCTTGCACCCTGCTCGAACTGGTATGAAACTGCATTTGAATTTGGTGGCCTTGCACCCTGCTTGAAATGATAGGAAACTGCACTTGAATTTGGTGGCCTTGCATCCTGCTTGAAATGGTAGGAAACTCCATTTGGTGGCCTTGCACCCTGCTTGAAATGGAATTTCAAGGAATAGCCGTGAGGCAACTGCCAACCCACCAGCCGTGAGTAAGCTGCCAGCACACCAGGCTTGAGTGACTGAGCTGCCAGCCCACTAATCCATTCGGCCCACAAGGTCCATACTAGCCCTCTGCAAAACAGGCCCTTCAGCCTACAACACCCATACTAGCGCTCAAGAAAGCCCCCCCCCCCCCCAGGCCACCAATATTGGAATTGGTGGAGAGGTGGAATATTGCGTTCGGGGACCAGCCCTCCCGTGTGAACATGGGACCCAACGGGTCCCACTTAGTCTAGTACTAGATTAAATCAACCCTTCGCAGTGCACAGATATAGATAAAGGGAAAAATGTTTAGTGCAAGATAAAGTGCAGTAAAATCCAATTAAAGATAGTTCGACTGTTTCCAATGAGGTAGATGGAAGCTAAGGACCACTCTCTAGTTGTTGATAGGATGGTTCAATTGCCCGATAACAACTGTCCCTGAATCTGGAGGTGTGCCTTTTCACACTTCTGTGCCCTTTGCCTGATGGGAGAGGGGAGAAGAGGGGTGAGACTGGTCCTTGATTAAGCTGCTGGCCTTGCTGAGGCTGCGTGAAGTGTCGATGGAGTCAATAGAAGGGAGGTTGGTTTGTGTGATGGTCTGGGCTGCGTCTTTAAGAGATTGCCATGCTTCAGTGCAATATACATTGTGACAAATATATGTACACACCTTATACTTAAAGTTGGTATCCCCATTCATTTAATAGTAATTCCATCAATGTTGCTCTCACAAACCTGGTGCTCTCACAAACCTGGTGCTCATATCGCCTGGGCTTGTCACATCTCTGAATAGATCATGTTGCACAAATTAATATGCTCAGCAATAATGTTTTGCCTGAAGGCCCTTCATAACTGAGCAGATCAAAAATAGGCACAGAGAGGGAAGATATGAAAGATTTGCCTGTCGCCATAGATTCCAGAGTCACACTACTATTTTCCTGTTTCTTCCCCATTATAGACTTTGGGTTGTTCTTTAAGTCATTTATTGGCTCCTCTGCTCACTGCCTTGATTTCTCCCACATCCCCGAACCCAATCGTTCCTCTCTCCTTACCGCTCCTACCCCTCCCGCCGTTCTCGCTCAAGTCTTGCCGCTTCTTCACGTGACTTGGCATCCTTCAAGCTGCCGCCCCACCGCGCCAGAGACCCAGGTTGGAACCTGAACTCGGATGCTGTCTGTGCAGTGTCTGCACGTTCTCCCTGTGACCGCGTCGGTGATCTCTGGGTACTCCGGTTTCCCTCTTGCAACCCAAATGACGTGCAGGTTTGCAGGTCAATTGGCCTCCAGTGTGTAAGGACTGGATGAGGAAGTGGGAACTAGAGTGAATGGGTGATCAATGGACTCGATGGGCCAAATGGCCTGTTCCCATGCTGTATCTCCATACTGGAACTAAACTTCTCACAGCCCTACCCTTCCCATCCTGCTCCCTTATCTATCTCTCATCCCAATGTACCAATCGGGAACATCATGGACATCTCCTTCCCATCCAAATGACCTCCGCCGTTAAACATGACAATATAGTGACAATCCAGGACGTGACCCTCCCGGCATCAGCCCCCCGCAAGGCTTCATAGGAACTGGTGCCCTTTCAGAGAAGGGCGGCACAAGTGCGCAGCGGTAGAGTTGCTGTCTTACAGCGCCAGAGACCCTGGTTCGATCCTCACTATGGGTGCTGTCTGTACGGAGTTTGAACGTTCCCCCTGTGACCTCCTGGGTTTTCTCCAGGTGTTCCGGTTTCCTCCCACACTCCAAAAAACATTTGTACATTTATACCAAGCCAGGTAGGTTAATTGGCTTTGGTAAAATTGTAACTTGTTCTGAGTATGTAGGATGGTGTCAGTGTATGGGGTGATCACTGGTTGGCATGCATTCAGTGGGCCGAATGGCCTGTTTCCGCGCTGTATCTCTGACGTCTATAGGCAGACGCTGTTGGATGGCTCTTATCAAGGACGAGGGTCAAAAGGAATAGAAGTATGAAAACGCACACCTCCAGATTTAGGGACAGTTGTTCTCAGGCAACTGAACTATCCTACTACCAACTTGAGAGCAGTCCCGAGCTACTATCCACATCATTGGAGACCCTTGGACTATCTTTGATCAGACTTTACTGGACTTTATCTAGCAAGAAATGTTATTCACGTTATTCGCTTTATCATGTATCTTTACACTGTGGATGGCTCGATTGTAATCCTGTATTGTCTTTCCGCTGACTGGTTAGCACACATCAAGAGGTGGCACGTTGGCGCAGTGGTGGAGTTGCCACCTTTCAGCGCCAGAGACCTGGGTTCGATCCTGACTACAGGTGCTGTCTGCACAGTACGTTCTCCCCATGACCCGTCTGGGTTTTTTCCGAGATCCTCTGTTTTCTCACACACTCCAAAGACGTACAGGTTTGCAGGTTAATTGGCTTGGTCTAATTGTATAAATGTTAAAATTTGCCCCTAGTGTGTGTACTAGCGTGTATTAATGTGCGGGGATCGCTGGTCGGTGCGGACTCGGTGGGCCGAAGGGCCTGTTTCCGCTCTGTATCTAAACCAAACTAAACCAAACTAAACTAAGCGCTTTTCAATGTACCTCGGTACAAGTGACAATAAATAGACAATAGGCAATTTCAATTTCAATTTCAATGAACTTTATTTATCCGTTAGGAACTTTGGTTTCTGCAGCCATACAACAAAAAGTAACAATTTTACAAGACAGACAACCAACTCAATTCGCACAGATATCCATCACAGTGAATCTCCTCCTCACTGTGATCGAAGGAAAAGTCTTGTCCCTTCCCTGCAGGAGTAGGACATTCGACCCTTCGAGCCAGCACCGCCATTCAATGTGATCATGGCTGATCATCCACAATCAGTACCCCGTTCCTGCCTAAACTAAACTAAACTCAGCTCTTCAACCTCACGAGGGGGGGATCATGACAGAAGCCTCCTCGTGGCGATCCCCGGAAACGATGACACGACGCACTCTGTGACGCTTTGGGCGACCAATTCTGTCAACATGTTTGGACGACGACAGAAGCCAATGGAGAGCTATACGTCGACTGGCACATGAGTGAACGATCCTCACAGGTATAACGCCCCTTGAACGGGGATACACTAGGGGACATCCAAGATGGAATAGTGTCCGACTCTTCACCTTGAGAGAGGCACCTACATCAGCCATGGGGCTAAAGCTCCAAACTCCTCATTAATGGAGCCAATTTCAGCCCGAACATAAATATGTAAATCATGCCGTTTTCTGCAAAGCAAAAGTGGGTTTCAATTGGATTTTGTTTGATTACGCGCAGCCCGCTGAGAGTGAAAAGACTTTGAAAATGTTGAAATAATTGGAAGTGGTGCACGGATTTTCAACAGGTCACCTGTTCATGTCAATATCTTACCTGGGGATATGCCCAGCAATTGAATGCATCCATGTCTTCCTTCAGTCTTTCACCACTGTTTAATGTATTCTAACGCTGTGCACCAAATAATCCGACTGCTGTTTCATTTCATGCCAATTAATGACGTAGAAAGGGATAAAATAAAACTACTTATGCGTGACAACCTGCGGTTGGCAAAATTCGAATGAGTTATTGATAATTCCCATGTACAATCCCAAGGTAATTAATGCCAAGGTAAGATTAATTCCAACAATCAAATTGATTTTTATTTGCAAGTAGAATGCAAAATTCCACGGATCAATTCTCACTCTGATCACTAACACTTCGCAAGCCAGTAGGTCAAACCTAGTCTCCTCAGTAACACTGCCCATAATTCCGATGAAGCAAATCCTTACTGTTTAATGAATGGGCTAAATTATTCCCTTCAGTAACCCTTTGCAGAATTCCAAAGGACCAAGCCTATTTGCTTCATTAACACGTTATCTATCTTCAATTGATCACAACTGTTCTATTCTTCAACTTCACTGGCTTCCCATCTCCCACCGGATCACCTACAAAATCCTGATCCTCACCTACAAATCCCTCCACCATCTGGCCCCCCCATATCTCACTGACCTCCTCTCCCCCTACCAACCCTCACGGTCCCTCAGATCCACATCAGCCGGTCTCCTCTCCATCCACAAGTCCAACCTCCGCAGTTTTGGGGACAGAGCCTTCTCCAGGGCAGCTCCCAGGCTCTGGAACTCCCTCCCCCAACTGATCCGCAATTCCGTGTCCCTCACCATCTTCCAGTCCCGCCTCAAGACCCATCTCTTCACCTCTGCCTATCCTTAGCCCCACGTCCCCCTCCCTTTTCATCTGTGCATTAATTGCCTCATATTGTGTTTTGAATTGAATTCTGTCTTTACTTTGTGTACTAGTCATGTCTCTACTATTTATTTTATTCCCCTTACATGTTTTTCTTCTACCTGCTAAATGTTTATAAGGTGTCCTTGAGACTCTTGAAAGGCGCCCATAAATAAAATCTATTATTATTATTATTATTATTATTCACTAATACTGTAAATGCAAAGAAACATAGAAAACATTGAAAATAGGCGCAGGAGTAGGCCATTCGTCCCTTCGAGCCAGCACCGCCATTCAATATGATCATGGCTGATCATCCAAAATCAGTACCCCGTTCCTGCTTTTTTCCCCAAATCCCTTGATTCTGTTAGCCCCAAGAGCTAAATATAACTCTCTACGTGATCTAAATGTTTCATAGTCTTACAGTGTGGTAACAGGACCTTCAGCCCAACTTGCCCACACTGACCAACATGCCCTGTCTACACTAGTCCCACCTGCCTGCATTTGGCCCCTATCCCTCTAAACCTGTCCTATCCATGTACCTGTCTAAATGTTTCATAATTGTTCCAATACTATCTGCCTTAACTACCTCCTCTGGCAGCTCGTTCCATACATCCACCCCCCTTTGTGTAAAAAAAGTGACGCCTCAGGCTCCCATCAAATCTTTCCCCCCTCACCTTGAACCTCTGGTTCGCAAATCCTCTTACTCTGGGCAAGAAACTCTATGCATCTACCCGATCTATTCCTCTCATGATTTTGTACATCTTCATAGGATCACCCCTCATCCTTCTGTGCTCCAAGATATAGAGACTCTGTGTGTTTACCCGATCTATTTCTAACGGGTAAGACCTGGTGAATATCCATTGCATTCCCTCAACAGCAATTAGTTGTAGAATGCCAACCGATATTCCTTTAACTCATGATCAATTCTATTTCATGGTATTGTTCTAATTACTAAATCTTTGTTGTGCTTAATCATAGCAGAACATATTTCTCTAACTGTACATTTCATTAGAATATCAATATCTCACTAAGAGTAATGCCCCCGTCCCACTTAGGAAACCTGAACGGAAACCTCTGGAGACTTTGCGCCCCACCCAAGGTTTCCGTGCGGTTCCCGGAGGTTGCAGGTGGTTGCCGGAGGTTGCAGGTAGTGGAAGCAGGTAGGGAGACTGACAAAAACCTCCGGGAACCGCACGGAAACCTTGGGTGGGGCATAAACTCTCCAGAGGTTACCGTTCAGGTTTCCTAAGTGGGACAGGGGCATAAAAGCAACTCAACCCTGTTTACCTGTAGAGGTAATATGGTGGTGCAGTGGTAGAGTTACCACCTACAGCGTCAGATACCCGGGTTTGATCCTGACTAAAGATGCTGTCTGTACGGAGTTTGCATGTTCTCCCCATGACATGCGTGGTTTTTTTCTGGGTGCTCCAGTGTCCCCTCACATGCAGGTTTGTAGGCTAATTGGCTTCAGTACTATTTTTCACACTGTATCTCTTAACTAAAAAAAACTAAAACATTAAACCTTATTTATCGCTGAATAAGATCATGACAGACCTGTTAGCCTAAGTCCATCGTTCCACACCCAGTTCTCTCAATGTCCATAAATCTGCTCAAGTTTGTCTTCCACAAACTCAACAATTGACCTGTCCTATGGTAGCGAATTCTACACTTTCGGATCACTTTATTTTTAGCCAAAATCTCAACTACCTTGTCCTGAGATAAATGATTCTTATTTCTAGACTCCCTAGTCTAGTCTAGTTTAGTTTGGTTAGTGTTCATGTACATGTTCATCCATCCACTAGCTTCTTACTTTAGACTTTAGATACAGGTTGGAAACAGGCCCTTTGGCCCACTGAGCCCATGCCGACCAGCGATTCCCACACACCAACACTATCCTACACACACTTGGAACACTTTTACATTTACACCAATCCAATTAACGTACAAACCTGTTGTGAGGAAACCGGAGATCTCGGAGAAAACCCAAGCAGGTCACTGGGAGAACGTACCAACTCCGTACAGACAGCGCACATAGTCAGATTTGAACCCGGGTCTCTGGCACTGTGAGGCAGCAACTCTACCGCTGCGCCACCCTAGAGAAGAGATATGTGAAGAATAATATCGCCCCAACATCTACTTCCTCGGCTTGGTGGAGTTGGGCCAAAGGGCCTGTTTTTTTCTGTATTGCTGAATGACTGTTAGAAAATAGGTGCAGGAGGAGGCCATTTGGCCCTTTGAGCCTGCACCGCCATTCATTGTGATCATGGCTGAGCATCCACAATCAAGTAACCCGTGTCTGCCTTCTCCTCATATCCCTTGATTTCGCTACCCCCTAGAGCTCTATCTAACTCTCTTTTAAATTCATCCAGTGATCCTGACTAAAGGCCTTAAATGGCCTACCCCTTTATTCTTAGACTGTGGTTCCCTGGTTCTGGACTTCCTTCCCCATCCTTCTAAATTCCAGTGAATACAAGCCCAGTCTTTCCAATCTTTCCTCATATGACAGTGCTGCCATCCCGAGGATTAACCTCGTGAACCTACACTGCACTGGATGGATGAACGTGGCATAACTAGTGAGGCTTTACCAAGGCCCCTGATGAATTGCATTGGGACTTACATTGTGAGTGCCATAGAATAAAAACTAATTGCTCCTGCACTAAAATGTGACATTGCTGGCAAAGATATGAGGTTCCTCATCACGGTAACATCTCCCGTGTTTAGTTTAGTATAGTTTGGTTTAGTTTAATTTAGTTAAGTTTATTGTTACGTGTACCGAGGCGCTGTGAAAAGCTTTTGTTGCGTGCTAACCAGTCAGCGGAAAGACAATACATGATTACAATTGAGCCATTTACAGTGTACAGATACTGTATATGATAAGGGAATTACGTTTAGGGCATGGTAAAGCCAGTAAAGTCCGATCAACGATAGTCCAAGTATCACCAATGAGATAGATAGTAGTTCAGGACTGCTCTCTGTTTGTGGTAGGATGATTCAGTTGCCTGATAACAGCTGGGAAGGAACTGTCCCTGAATCTGGAGGTGTGCGTTTTCACACTTCTTTATCTTTTGCCCGATGGGAAGGGGGAGAAGAGGGAGTAGCCGGGATGCGACTCGTCCTTGATTATGCTGCTGGCCTTGCCGAGGCAGCGTGAGGTATAAATGGAGTCAGTAGAAGGGAGGTTGGTTTGCGCGATGGTCTGTGGGCTGCGTCCACAACTCTCTGCAGTTTCTTGCGGTCCTGGGTGGAGCTGACCCCGAACCAAGCTGGGATGCAGCCCGATAAAATGGCTTCTCTGGCGCATCTGTAGAAGTTGGTGAGAGTTGTTGGGGACATGCCGAACTTCCTAAATAGGCTTCTGAGGAAAAGCCTTCCCAGAAAGGCTTACCATTTAGAACAAATTCTGCTACGTTGGTTTCTTAATTGAACTGTTTTTCTAGCTAATTGCATGTTCACAGTTTACCTTATTATCCTGCATATATCACCTTATTACTCACTCATTGAACTCACAATCATCTCGCAGCCTCAGTGCACGGAGCTGATGTTTCCCATTTCCCTTTGAACTGGCAGTGCCTGTGATATCGGTCATTATCAGCCATCATAAAAATTAAGTTTTTTATCGTTATTCTCCATCTTCCATTAATCAATCCACAATCTTTGCTGTTAATCCAATGACCCTCATCTGTTCCCCCTTGCGACATGCTTGAAAAGCTCTTAGAAAATCCAACTACACTTGCAGTCACTGATGCGCACTTACCCGCTCCGCTCATTACCATTTCACACAAACCAATTTATCAAACATGATTTCCTCCTTATAAATCCATGCTGACTCTGCCTAATCATATCATGGTTATCTAATGCACAATACAAGTCCTAAATTGTTCGCTATTACTGAAGTGAAACAAACAGACCTGGTGTCACTTTCTCCCAAAGGTGGTGTTTGATATCTCCTCCAGAGTCATAGAGTCCTACAGCACGGATACAGGCCCTTCAGCCCAACTCGTCCATGCCAGCCAGGATACCTCAACTCAGCGCGTCCCATTATCCCCCGTTTGACCCATGTCCCTCTAAACCTTCCCAATTCAAGGAAAGTGGAGAGGCACGTGTGTAGGAAGGAACCGCAGATGTTGCTTTATACTGAAGATAGACACAAAGTGCTGGAGTAACTCAGCGGGTCAGGCAGCATCTCTGGAGAAAAAAAGGATAGGTGACATTTTGGGTCAAGACCCTTCTTCAGACTGTGTAGAAGTACAGTTTATTTTGTAATATCAAATGTCTCTTTTGCTCATTCTTATTAAATCATTCATTTTCCATTAATTCAGTATTTATTGTGTTCTAATGCAGAGCTAATGTCTCTGGTATATCCTCATTCCTCGTTATATTCTCCACTCTTTCTGCTTGTGAGGAACTCCCTATTATTTTTTTCTAAACTCGTGCCTTTTACATACTTTTGGTAGCTTTTTGATCTTTCTTTTGCTCTTTTGCTTGTCCCTTTCTCTCTGATTATGAAAAAAGAAGGAAGGTGCAACGAGACCTGGGTGTGCTTGTACTTCAGTCACTGAAATTAAGCATGCGGGTACAGCAGGCAGTGAAGAAAGCTGAGAGGATTTGAGTTTAGGAGCAAGGAGGTCCTACTGTCGTTGTACAGGGCCCTGGTGAGACCACACCTGGAGTATTGTGTGCAATTCTGATCTCCTAATTTGAGGAAGGACATTCTTGCTATTGAGGGAGTGCAATGTAGGTTCACCAGGTTAATTCCCGGGATGGCGGGACTGACATATGATGAAAGAATGGGTCGACTGGGCTTGTATTCACTGGAATTTAGAAGGATGAGAGGGTATCTTATAGAAACATATAAAATTCTTAAAGGATTGGACAGGCTAGATGCAGGAAAATGTTCCCGATGTTGGGGGAGTCCAGAAGTAGGGGGCCACAGTTTAAGAATAGGGGGTAGGCCATTTAGGACTGAGATGAGGAAAAACGTCTTCACCCAGAGAGTTGTGAATCTGTGGAATTCTCCGCCACAGAAGGCAGTGGAGGCCAATTTACTGGATGTTTTCAAGAGAGAGATTTAGCTCTTGGGGTTATTGGAATCAAAGGAAATGGGGAAAAAATGCAGGGATGGGGTACTGATTGGGGATGATCAGCCATTATCATATTAAATGGCGGTGCTGGCTCGAAGGGCCGAATAGCCTACTCCTGCACCTATTTGTCTATGTTTCTATGTTTCAATGATCCCAAATTCTAATCTATCTACTGGAGTAGTATGAGGGTGGCAGGGTGGTGCAGCGGTAGAGTTGCTGCCTTGAAGCACCAGTGTACTGGGTTCAATCCTGTCTACGGGTGCTATCTGTATGGAGTTTGTACGTTTTTTCTAGGTGCTCGAGTTTCCTCCCACACTCCAAAGAAATACAGAATTGTAGGTTAATTATCTTCAGTAAAAATTGTAAATGGTCCCATGTGTGTGGGATAGTGCCAGTGTGCGGGGTGATCACTGGTTGGCACGGATTCGATGGGATGAAGGGCCTGTTTGTGTGTTATATCTCTAAAGTCTAAAGTCTAAAGTAAAGTCTTGCTGCCCTTTGCTCTCCCTGTTTTAATCTTCTCTCCCTTTCATCTAGTGGCTGTTTCCAGACCTGTTGTCCATTGTAATCGCAGCCCGTTCCAAGTGCTCCAAGTTAAGGCATCTGTTAACATGAGGACTAGAGGGCGGTAGAGGTAGAAACATAGACAATAGGTGCAGGAGTAGGCCATTCGGCCCTTCGAGCCTGCACCGCCATTCAATATGATCATGGCTGATCATCCAAATCAATATCCCATACCTGCCTTCTCTCCATACCCCCTGATCCCTTTAGCCACAAGGGCCACATCTAACTCCCTCTTAAATATAGCCAATGAACTGGCCTCAACTACCTTCTGTGGCAGAGAGTTCCAGAGATTCACCACAGATTCATCAGAGTTGCTGCCTTACAGTGTCAGAGACCCAGGTTCAATCCTGACTGACTGCAGGTGCTGTCTGTAAGGCGTTTGTACGTTCTCCCCGTGACCGCGTGGGTTTTCCCCGTGATCTCCGCTTTCCTCCCACACTCCAAAGACGTACAGGTTTGTAGGTCAATTATCTTCGGTAAAAACTGTAAATGGTCCCCTACTGCGTGGGATAGAGCAAGCGTTCGTGGTGATCGCTGGTCGGCACGGACTCGGCGGGCCGAAGGGCCCATTTCCACGCTGTATGTCTAAAGTCCAAAGTAAAGTCTCAAGTCTAAAACTCAGTCACCTACATCTTGATCCGGCGCAAACTTAGAATCTCCATTCAAGCAGAAACTGTTCTCCAATTAGACAGTGTTTGTTTAAACAACATTGTTACTAACAAACTACTTCAAGATTTGACCTGGAGGCAGCGGCACATTCCGGAAATCTAATTAGCTTTATGTAAAATATAAGCTTTTGTTCAGTGACTTGCTTATTTATGCTTTGTCTAAGTTTAATGAATGGATTAAATGGGCCTGGATGTAAGGGGCTGACTATTGACAGCCTCTCTCTACCAAAGATCTTAGAGCGCTTTGCTCTCTGTTGTTCCACCCATTCACTCTTTCTCCTGAAGGCATCGCCATTTTAGTGAAATACAGGTACAGGAACAATAATCCCATCATGAAATCATCTCTTCTTGCCCGCAAAGCCAAGCATCAGCAGACAATTCCAGGCTGCACGGTGGCGCAGCGATGGGAGTCGCTGCCTCACAGCGCCCGAGACACGGGTTCGATCCTGACTACGGGTGCTTGTCTGTACGGAGTTTGGACGTTCTCCCCGTGACCTGCGTGGGATCTCGTTTCCTCCCACATTCCAAAGGCGTACAGGTTTGCAGGTTAATTGGCTTCTGTAAATTGTCCCTGGTGTGTGTAGGATGGAACTGGTGTACGGGGCCATCGCTGGTCGGCACGGAGTAAGTAAGTAACAGGAGCACCCAGAGGAAACCCATGCGGTCACAGGGAGAACGTGCAAACTCCGTACAGGCAGCAACCATAGTCTTATAAAAGCCCTACCAGCCCTTGAGAATTATACTATGGAACATTGTACTTTAAGTGGAACATGTGATCTATTGCTAGTCCCACCACCTCAGTACTTATTGTACCTTGATGTAGAATAGTCTCATCTGTGACCACTGCACCAAGTATGACCCATATTCCTGCAGAAACGTGAACAATAAATTGAGTCCAATTTCTCTTAGTCTCGGCACAAGCCCTTTTGTCTGCTTGTTTTCTGTTTCCATGCTGTTTTTTTGTGAAATCTAGGACAAGAGGTCTAATTGTAAATAGAGCCTGGATATTAATATGCTCTTCCCTGTCTCTAACAAAGGAGAAATAAAACACCATTAATATAACTGATATAATTAACTCTGAACTACATATCAAGAAAAGCTTTAATGGAGAGAAATAATTATACTTCAGCTTATACACTCATGCATGCAGACATGGAGAGTGGGAAAGGTATGGCAGTCGACAGCTAAGCTTCCCTCTCCTCCCTTTCTCACTCTTTATATATGTTTAAAATATATAACACAGGGAATGCAGCACAGGAAAGCCCTTTGCCCCATAATTTAAACCCACCGAGTTCCCACCGACCAGCGATACCTGCACATTGTCACTATCCTACTCACCCACAAGGGACATTGTTAAAAATCATTTTTACCCAGCCAATTAACAAACAAATCTGTACGCCTTTGGAGTGTGGAAAGAAAGCAAAGATATCGGTGGAAACCCACGCAGGTCACGGGGAGAACCTACATACTCCGCACAGACAGCACTCGTAATCGGGATGGCGACTATTTGCCTAACTTGGGTATGCAAGCAAAGAATTTCACTGTGATATACAACGTTCTTTTAGGAGGGAGGTGAGGAGAAATGTCTTTAGTCAGAAGGTGGTGAATCTTTGGAATTCTTTGCCACAGTCGGCTGTGGAGTCCGTCAGTGGATATTTTAAAGGCAGAGAAAGATAGATTCTTGATTTCTACGGGTGTCAGAGGTTATGGGGAGAAGGCAGGAGAATGGGGTTCGGAGGGAGAGATAAATCAGCCACGATTGAATGGCGGGGTAGACTTGATGGGTCGATTGGCCCAATTCTACTATGATTCCTTGTGACCTTATGTGGCAATAAAGTATTCAATTCAATTAGTGCACGAGGTGATCACTGGTCGGCACGGACTTGATGGGCTGAAGGGCCTGGTTCCGTGCTGAGCCTCCAAAATCCAACATCCTAAAATCAAATTGCAGCCACCAAGGTCTGACTCACACAATCAGGAGCCAACACTGTCAAAATAACTGTCTACTGAAGTGTTAAACTCTATCTCATCCACTAAGATGAGGCACAAGAGGCAGGGCCTTGACCCCATTTTTATCCTTAATCAACATCAATAAACTAGATGATCCTGTGTTGTTTTGGGAAGCACAAATAGCCTGATGCCTTCTATGAGAATAATAACTACTTCTAGAACTACTTTACCGACTACAGTGTGCTTCAGGACAATAGACAATAGGTGCAGGAGTAGGCCATTCGGGCCTTCGAGCCAGTACTGCCATAACATGTGATCATGGCTGATCATCCAAGAAAGAAGTCACACAAATGAACACTATAAATCTTTAAGAATGAACTGCAGATGCTCGAAAAATCGAAGGTAGACAAAGATGCTGGAGAAACTCAGCGGGTGAGGCAGCATCTATGGAGCGAAGGAATAGGTGACGTTTTGGGTCGAGACCCTTCTTCAGACTGGGTAGTTCAGGGCACAAGTGGGATTCGAAACTACAGCTTTATGCTTCTGAGGCAAATGTGCTACCAATCGGCACACTGAGGGCAAACTATTTGCTCCCGTCTCAGGCTTTGTGGTGAAGCTGTTGGTTGCAGAGCAGAGTGACAAACATCCACAATAAACCAAATCTCTAACTTCAAGTAACCCTTGCTTTCCCTCTCAATAGACAATAGATAACAGGTGCAGGAGTAGGCCATTCGGCCCTTCAAGCCAGCACTGCCATTCAATGTGATCATGGCTGATCCTCCCCGATCAGTACCCTGTTCCTGCTTTCTCCCCATATCCCCTGACTCCGCTATCTTTAAGAGCCCTATCTTGCTCTCTCTTGAAAGTATCCAGAGAACCGGCCTCCACCGCCCTCTGAGGCAGAGAATTCCACACTCACCACTCTCTGTGTGAAAAAGTGTTTCCTCGTCTCCGTTCTAAATGGCTTACCCCTCATTCTTAAACTGTGGCCCCTGGTTCTGGACTCCCCCAACATCGGGAACCTCTCCCCCCATCCCTTCCCCATCCCAGTTCTCCAACCAGTCTGCCTGTCCTCCTGATTACGTTTTGTCTTTGTATGCCTCACTGTCACCTTCCCCTAGCTAACAATCATCTATTCTACATTTTCATTGAAGCTTCGTCCCCTTTGATGTCTTGTTTTCACACCTTACCCATCCATGTCTCTGTGCCTCACTCTCCCCTGACTCTCGGTCTGAAGAAGGGTCTCGACCCGAAACTTCACCCATTCCTTCTCTCCAGAGATGCTGCCTGTCCCGCTGAGTTGCTCCAGCATTTTGTGTCTATTTACAATGAACTTTGACCCGTACAACAATAAACTCAGGGAACAATTAAGTTCCCAGCCACATCTCTTTGGCCAACCATCATTGCCGTGAAATAGACTCAATGGGAACAAATTAACACCAGTGGGTAGACTTGGTGCATACAAAGTGGAAACCCAACAGAAGATGTGTCAAATGCTATTGCTGAAGCTACTAAATTTGGTCCTAGTGCAAGGTTCATGATTATAGACATATAAAATCACTTCTCCACAGAATCTAAGAAAATGCATTTGGTGCCAAGTATGATGTTATTTGTGCAGTATTAATGTGTATCAAATAATCATAGAATGGTTTCAATCCAGTAGGAGGCCATTTGACCCATCGTATCCATGTTGACTCTATGTCAGAGAAACTCCCGAGTCCCACCCCTGGTTCTTTTGCTGTGAGCTTGCCAATTCTTCCTCACTGGTGTACAGGGTGGTCTCTGGTCAGCACAGACTAGGTGGGCCGAAGGGCCTGTTTCCACACTGTATCCCTAAACTCGCCATATATTTAGTTTAGTTTAGTCCAGTTTAGAGATATAGCACGGAAACAGGCCCTTTGGCCCACCGAATCCGCGCCGACCAGCGATCCCCGCACTTTAACACTACCTTACAAACACCAGGGACAATTTTTACATTTATACCAAGCTAAGTAACCTACAAGCCTGCACCTCTTTGGAGCGTGGGAGGAAATCGAACATCTCTGAGAAAAACCCACGCTGGTCACGGGGAGAAGGTACAAACTCTCTACAGATAGCACCCGTAGTCAGGATCGACCCTGGTCTCTGGAGCTCTGAGGCAGTAACTCTACCGATACGCCACCAGCCCCCCCTTGGATATATTTATCCAATTCACTAAAAAATCACAATGACACTGGCCTGAACACCTTGTCTGAAGAAGGGTCCTGACTTGAAATGCCAGTTATCCGTGTTCTCCAGAGATGCAGCCTGACCTGCTGAGCTACTCCAGCACTTTATGCTTATCAATCCTCTGATCAACTCTGCACTAGAGGCCAAGATGGCTGCTTTCAGTCCATTGAATCCAGTTGCTTCACAAAGTCAACAGCGTCCTACAGTGTGGATACAGGCTCTTTGGCCCAAACCTGCCCACGCCGACCAACATGCCCCATCTACACTAGTCCCACCTGCCCGCCTCTAAACCTGTCCTATCCATGTACCTCTCGAAATGTTTCTTAACTTAAGGGCCTGTCCCACTTTCACGACCTAATTCACGACCTCTGCCGAGTTTGCCTTTGACTCATACTCACAGCATGGTCGTCACGAGGTCATAGCAGGTCGTGATGCTGGTCGTAGGTACTCGTTGCATCAAGAAGGTCGGGGCGTTTTTTCAATATGATGAAAAATGTCCATGAGTAAAAAAGGTCGTGAATTAGGTCGTGAAAGTGGGACAGGCTCTTTAATGGTTTTTATGACTGGACCCAAGGTTTAATCGGGATATCATCAAGGTATCACAGTACTGTTGTGCTAGATTGCATGGAAGGCTGGCATTCCATTCACATTGGTTTTAAGGAGCTTATTTGTTGTACTTAATGGTGGATGAAGACCAACTGCCGAATTGCTGGCTGCAGAAGCAAATTGACTTGGGCCACAACTCTGGAGTAGTTGCATTAATTAGTAAGAGTTCTCCGATCCTTCAGTGAGATTAAAGGTTTACACCAGGCCATTCATCTTACTGGAAAAGACTGTGTTCTTTAATTTTCCTCCAGCATACAAGATTTAATTGGCAGGTATGTAAACAGAGAAGGTGCCCAACCCCTTTCAACTTTTGGGTGGAGCTGTGGTAGAGCGGTTCATCGCCAGAGACCCGGGCTCGACCCTGACCTCGGGTGCAGTCTGTGTGGCGTTTGCACGTTCTCCCCGTGACCGCGAGGGTTTTTGTCCGGGAGCTCCGTTTTCCTTCCACACTCCAAAGACGCACCTAGGCTTGTGGCTTAATTGGCTTCGGTAAATAGTAAAATTGTCCCTAGTGTGTAGGATTGTGCTAGTGTACAATGATGGCTGCCCGATGGGGACTTGGTAGCCCTGTTTCCACACTGTGTCTCTAGAAGTCCAAAGAAAAGGGAACGGGCAGGCGTATGGCGCATGGCATCTTGCGTATGGCGTGCACAGCCTTAAAGTTGTAGGCCAAGGGTAGACATCCAGGCCAGGACAGCATCAGTTACTGGGTGGATGGGTTTGAGGCCACCAGGGAAAAGCCTCAGTGGGCAGTCATTCACGATGTGTGGGATGGTCTGGTCTGGATGTCCACAGTCGCAAGCAGGGACTGCGGGGAGGGTGTTTGTGCACAAACGAGGAGGGTGGCAGACATCCTTTAAGATACTTCTAGCCTTCCCGACGCAATGCACTCCTTGATGAGTAGGGGTGTGGTGGGTTATGGGGACAAGGCAGGAGAATGAGGTTAGGAGGGAGAGACAGATCAACCATGATTGAATGGCGGAGTAGACTTGATGGGCTGAATGGCCTAATTCTGCTCCTGCCACTTGTGAACTACGAAGATGGACTGGATGGAAGTTAGCGAGGAGCCTGTGATGGACAGGTGCTAGTGTATGGGGGTGATCGCTGGTCGGCGCGGACTCGGTGGGCTGAAGGGCCAGTTTCCGCACTGTATCTCTAAACTGAACTAAACTGGACTAAACTAAAGGGCACCTACTCCTACTACCTCCACCTGCACTTAATGCCTGACGGAATTTAGGTGTAGCTTAATCTGGTACCATGGCAACTAGCTCTCGGTTCAATGCTTTGACAAGACTTCCTTCTAAAAAGAAAGACATTGTACACAGTATCTCACAGTTGCATCTTATATCGTGAATAATATTTTTTTGTAGCATGCCATAAAGGAATTGTTATGCATGTAAGATGCACGGAGACTGCAGATCTCGATGCTGCCGCACTGCTCCAAGGGCCAGGGTTGAATGTGAACCTTTGGGTGCTGTTTGTACATTCCCCCACCTCTCGTGATTTGTGCTGGCAGGTTCATTAGCTGTAGATCTCAACCTAGTGGCAATTGACAGCAAAGGTGGATCAAGCAGGAGTGGATGGGCGCGTTGAGAGAGGATACATTGCAGGAATAAGGAGACTGGTTCCACCACAACGCAGGACATAATGCCACAGGAGAACCTTCTTCCTTGTGGCTGTCAAAACTGTACAACTCCTCCCCCTTCTGCCGTGGGATAGACTGACTCCCCCCCCTTCCCCCCCCCCCACCCCCACACACACACACACAATCTTTGCACATCCCCAATCCTTTCCACTCGTCACTTTAATTTCATGTTTCATGCATCTTGTGTTTTTATGACTGTTGGCAGATTAATTTCCCTCCTGGGTTAAATAAAGTTCTATCGTATCATAAATAAGGAGCGTTGCAGTGGGACAAGTGGCAATGCGCCACTGAAAGTGAGCTTACATCTACTGCACAGAGAGGGGCACCGACAGCTTCTCAAACACGTCTGTGTTGAAAGAGCATCGCTGGTGTTATGTAATAAGTATCATTTGTTTTGATGGCACAAAAATGTAAAAAACCTTCCCTACAACCAACATCGGACCATTGTGGGCTCCAGCTTTCCTTGATCATCGCTGCTGGCTTCGATTTGTCCTTTCGCATACCATTCATCCTTTTGTTCTTTGTACCTCTTCATATCTCTCGTTTCCCTCTCCCCTGACTCAGTCTGAAGAAGGGTCTCGACTCGAAACGTCTCTCCAGACATGCTGCATGACCCGCTGAGCTACCAGCATTTTGTGTCTATTTTATAGTGTAAGCCAGCGCCTGCAGTTCCTGCCTACGTATTTTTTTTATTAGTTTAGTTTGGAGATACAGCGGGGACACAGGACCTTCGGCCCATCGAGTCCACGCCGACCAGGGATCACCCATATACTAGTTCTATCCTTCACATTAGGATAGGCAAAAGCCATTTAACCTACGTACTTGTGCGTCTTTGGAGTGTGGGAGGAAACCGGAGCATCCCAGGAAAACCCACGCAGGTCACGGGGAGAAAATACAAACTCCGTCCAGACAGCACCCGCAGTCAGGATCGAACCAGGGTCTCTGGTGCTGTAAGGCAGCAACTCTACCGCTGCGCCACCGTGCCGCCCAACCAAATTTTCTCCGCTGCATAAATTCTTATCATTCAATTTTTTGAAAAATTCTTGCTTTAGGCTATCAAATATGTCTAAAATCAAAGCAGATAAATTTGACTCATTTTCAAATCCTTTCAAGCGATCGTGATTTTCCACGAAAATCATCTTCAGTCATGAGGTGGCCTGACTATGTCAGAAGAAGGGTTCCAACCCGAAGGGTCACCCATCCTTTTTCTCCAGAGGTGCTGCCCGACCCGCTGAGTTACTCCAGCACTAGGTGTCTATCTTCGGTGTAAACCAGCATCTGCAGTTCCTTTCCACATAGGTATCCTCGTTTGTTCAACATGAGCTTAACATTTCAGCGCTGCCTGCTTTGTCAAGGCCCTGTTCGATTCCTACCCCCCCCCCCCTCCGACTCACTCTCCTTTTTTACAATTCCTCTTGCAACCTATTCATAAGTTCACAAGTGACAGGAGCAGAATTAGGCCGTTCGGCCCATCAAGTCTACTCCGCCATTCAATCATGGCTGATCTGTCTCTCCCTCTCATCCCATTCTCCTGCCTCCTCCCCGTAACCCCTGACACCCGTACCAATCAATAACCTATCCATCCCTGCCTTAAAAATAACCATTGACGACCTCCAGAGCTGTCCATGGCAGTGAATTCCACAGATTCACCACCCTCTGACTGAATAAATTCCTCATCTCCTTTCCAAGGGTATGTCCTTTTATTCTGAGGCTGTCCACATCCACTATAGGGGGGTTGCACGGAAGGTCACTGGGTCATAGGGCTCGACGCACGGAGCCGCTAAATCCAACTGGAAGACATCCGTCACTTCCGGTATATGTTATTGATGCTAGAAACGCTTACTTTCCTACCTGTTAAAAACCGCCAAAATGTTGAATTTTTGCGTTGAAATAAATTGTGGGAGTCGGGGTAAGTGTGAGAGACATGTACCCAACTTCAGAATTCCAAAAGTGAAGCGAAATGTAGGTATAGAGAAGCGAGAACTGAAGGGACTACAGCAGCTAAAGTGCTCGGTAAACATTGAAAATATTGGGAATTATCGCGTTTGCTCACTGCATTTCATCAAGTAAGGCATTATTTGTGCTTTTTCTTGATTCCTTTGGTATCTAAAAATTCTCAGAAGTGATAAATCTGGCTGTAAATTTTTCTTCAGATGCGTTTTCATTTTGTATGTAAAAACCCACGAGAACCATGGGCGATTAAAAAAAATTACAGCCAGATTTATCACTTCTGAAACTTTTTAGATGCCAAAGGAATCAAGAAAAATCACAAATAATGCCTTACTGTTGATGAAATGCAGTGAGCAAACGGCCAATGTTCGCCAAGCTCTCCGGCTGTTGTGTCCCCTTCAGCTCTCGTTTCTATCTACCGTCATTTCTCCTCACTTTTGGAATTCTGAAGTAGGCTAAATGTCTCTCACGCTTATCCCGATTAACATAATTATTTACAGCGCAAAAATGGACAATTTCAGCGGGTTTTAACGGGTCCGCTACGCTGGAAACAATGGTAAGTGCCTACCTGCAGTTCATCGCGTGTAATCCATTTGGAGTAGCGTAGCAACAGTACGGGTCATGGGTCGTGACCCGACTGCCGTGAAACCTCCCTATATCCAAGGCTTATACTCTATATCCTGTACTGTAACCTTATCCTGGCCTTATCTAGTCCAGGTACTAATCATGAATCTCTCTAACTCTGCCTTAGAAATATCCATTGACTTGGCCTCCAACCTATTCCCTGACCCATCTGCCCTAGCTGGAGAGAGGTGTGAGTTCTGGTACCCCATTGATAGGAAGCAGAGGGGGGTCTGCCATTAGGAGAAGCACCAGACTAAACAATTGAAAGGTGAAAAGCTCACACCTAAGGATATCTAAGAGTGCTCATGTCTGCACATCACGTCAAAGGACAAACTGGATAAGTAGAAAACTTGTGTAGGAAGGAACCGCAGATGCAGGTTTAAACCAAAGATAGATACAAAATAAATGAATGAATGAATGAATAAGTTTATTGGCCAAGTATGTTCACATACAAGGAATTTGCCTTGGTGCTCCACTTGCAAGTAACAACACGACATACAGTAAACAATTAAGTGCTGGAGTAACTCAGCGGGACAGGCAGCATCTCTGGGGAGAAGGAATGGGTGATGTTTCGGGGCGAGACCCTTCTTCTGACTGGGTCTGAGAGAAGGGTCTCGACCCGAAGCGTCACCCATTCCCTCTCTCCAGAGATGCAGCCTGTCCCGCTGAGTTACTCCAACATTTTGTGTCTATCCTAAGTAGAAAACATCATGGGCGGCACGGTGGCGCAGTGGTAGAGTCGCTGCCACACAGCGCCAGAGACCAGGCTTTGATCCTGACTACGGGTGCTCTATGTATGCAGTTTGTAAGTTCTCCCTGTGACGTGCGTGGGTTTTCTTCGGGTGCTCAGGTTTCCCCCCACACTCCAGAGACCTGCAGGTTAATTTGTAGGTTAATTGGCTTCAGTAAAAATTGTTATTGTTCCTAGTGTGTGTAGAATGGTGTTAGCGTACAGAGATCGCGGGTCGGCACAGACTCGGGGAGCCGAAGGTCCTGTTTCCATGCTGTATCTCTGTATGGGTTGAGATGCGATAAGACAGCAAGTAAATATTTTGATAAACATAAAAGGGCGAGGGAGGAATTTCCAAGATGGATAGTTGATAGAGGAAAGCAAGTAGTTGAAACTAAAGCATTCGCCTTGTGGCTGGAGTCTCCAGAGTTCTGGAGGAATGTCGGGGTGGCTCATCTTCTGGTGGAGTTGAATCTCAGGACCAAGGCAAGGTTTAGTTTAGTTGAAAGATACGGCATGGAAACAGGCCTTTCAGCCCACCGAGTCTGCACCAACCAGCGATCGCCGCACATTAACACTATCCCACACACACTAGGGCCTATTAACCTACGTGTCTGTATGTCTTTGGACAAGACAGTGAGCTGACTGGGGAGGGGGGGAGGGGGGGATGTGGAGTTGGGAGTGGGGAGGAGGGAGTGGGATGAGGAGAGTGAGGGGGAAGTGGGGAGTGGGAGGGGGGAGTGGGATGAGGGAAGTGGGGGGAGGGTAGTGAGGAGGGGGGAGTGGGTAGTGGGGAGTGGAGAGGGGAGAGTGGGGTAGTGGGGATGTGGGAGGGGGGAGTGGGGAGTGGGGAGGGGAAGGTGGGGAAGGGGCAGTAGGGAGTGGGGGTGGGGTGAGGGGGAAGGTGGGAAGGGGAAGTGGGGGAGGGGGGAGTGGGGAGAGAGGATGGGAGAGAGAGGAGTGGGGAGGTGGGGGGGGGGAGGGTGGGGAGTGGGAATTGAGGAGGATAGCAGAGGATATTGGGAGTGGAGAGAGATACAGCATAGAAACAGGCCCTTCGGCCCACTGGGTCCTTGCCATCCATCAATCACCCTAATTTACAAACGCCAGCTACCCTCCAAACCCGCACGCCTTTGGGATGTGGGAGGAAACCGGGGCACCCGAAGGAAACCCAAGTGGTCAGAGGGAGAACGTGCTAACTCCGTATAGACAGCACCTGTGGTCAGGATCGAACCCGGGTCTCTGGCGCTGTAGGGCAGCAACTCTACCGCTGCGCCACCATGCCATGGAAGATTTGGAGAGCGGGGAGGTGGGAAGGGATAGGTGGGAATGTAGAGGGGAGAAGAGGGAGTGGGTAATGAAGCGAGTGTCTGGGGCATAGGGTGAGGGGAATGGGAGGGGGTGAGAAGGAAAGGATGTGGTCAGGACCCACAGAGGCAGCCCGTTCAGGCACACTGATGAGGATGACAACAACTAAGGGTTTACTCAGAGGATGGTGGGTGAATGGAAAGCACTTGCTAGCGTTACTGGAGGTGGAGTGATAGTGGTGTTTAAGAGTTTTTTGGATAAGCAGGTGAATATGCAGGGAATGGAGGGATGTGGATCATAACATCATATGCGATAGGAACAAAATTAAGCGTTTCGGCCCATCAAGTCTACTCCGCCATTCAATCATGGTTGATCTATCTCTCCCTTCTAACCCCATTCTCCTGCCTTCTCCCCATAACCTCTGACACCCGTATTAATCAAGAATCTCTCAATCTCTGCCTTAAATATAATCACTGACTTCGTCCCCACAGCCTTCTGTGGCAAAGAATTCCAATGATTCATCACCCTCTGACTAAAAATAATTCTTCCTCATCTCCACCCTAAAAGAACATCCTTTAATTCTGAGGCTGTGACTTCTAGTCCTAGACTCTCCCACTAGTGGAAACATCCTCTCCACATCCACTCTATCCAGGCCAATCACTATTCTGTACGTTTCAATGTGGTTCCCCCCCCCCCCCTCATTCTTCTAAACTCCAGCGAGTACAGGCCCAGTGCCGTCAAACACTCATCATGGGTCAACCTACTCATTCCTGGGATCATTCTTGTAAACAACCTCTGGACCCTCTCCAGAGCCAGCACATCCTTCCTCAGATATGGTGTCCAAAATTGCTCACAATGTTCCAAATGCGGCCTGACCAGCGCCTTGTAGAGCCTCAGCATTGCATGCCTGTTTTTGTACACAAGCCCTCGCGAAATAAATGAGTTCATGTGCAGGCAGGTGAGAGTCGTTTATCGTGGCATCATGTCAGCACAGACATTATGGGCCGAAGTGCCTGTTCCTGTCCTGTACTGTTCTATAATCTGTATACAACTGCAAGACAGAGCCCTGGCCATTGCCTTCGATGAGAGTCCCTGTTGTGATACATTAATTAATTAAATCTCGCTGAGCCTTAACGGCACGTACATGTATAATGAATATATTAAGCATGATTTAAAAGATATTTACATTTTATTTAGAATATTCACGAATAATTGGGATAGTTCTCGTAGCATAATAATTAAAGGTAGGGCAGCTCGTTAAACCTAAATGAATGACCTTTTTTTATATCCTGTTCTAACAAACGTATGATCATTACAATAAGCTGCGTACACAGAACTTGCAGTTGCCAAATTAATAAGGCAGCTGGAGGAATCTGTTTGAGTGGGCAGCAAGTGGATAGAGGCTGGAAGGGTAGTTTAGTTTAGTTGAGAGATACAAAGCGGAAACAGGCCCTTCGGCCCACTGAGTCCATGCCGACCAGCCACACTAATTCTATCCTACACACTAGGTTTGTAGGTTAATCGGCTTCTGTAACAATTGTAAATTGTTCCTAGCGTGTAGGATAGTGTTCGTGTACGGGGTGATTGCTGGTCGGCGCAGACTCGGTGGGCCCAAGGGTCCATTTATGCGACGTGTTTCTGAAGTCTAAAGACTAGGGACAACTTGCAGAAGCTAATTAACCTGCAACCCTGCATGTCTTGGGAATGTGGGAGGAAACCGGAGCACCAGAATTAAAGGACGTTCCTTTAGGAAGGAGATGAGGAGGAATTTCTTTAGTCAGAGGGTGGTGAATCTGTGGAATTCGTTGCCACAGAGGGCTGTGGAGGCCGAGTCAGTGGATATTTTTAAGGCAGAGATCGATAGATTCTTGATTAGTACGGGTGTCAGAGGTTATGGGGAGAAGGCAGGAGAATGGGGTTGAATGGCGGAGGAGACTCGATGTGCCGGACGGCCTAATTCTGCTCATATCACTTGTGAACATGAACTTATGGAAACCCACGCGGTCACAGAGGGAACAAGCATCCTCCATTAAGCCAGCACCCACATAGTCAGGATTGAACCTAGGTCTCCGGCACTGTAAGGCAGCAACCCTACTGTTGCGCCACTCTGCTACCCTCATGCTAGTGGAGAGGGCAAACAGATGTAACTCCCTGCTGCAGGCAAGGTGAATTTGTAGTGGGGAATCAGCTGTGGAGTACGTACAGAGAGCAGGGTATCGCAACCCAAGCACATTGAGGAACAAGAGCCGCCAAGAGTCTGCACAGCCTCTTGAGCTTGCGTCTCTAATCATTACCATTAACCTTTAGTTAGTAAGAATTTAAGTGCAAGAATTTAATACAAGGGCAAATTCGAATCAATAGACACTTAGAAGTGATTACATTCTAAATGCATTTTTAAAATGTTAATAGCAAATAAATGGAGCTGTGGATCTAATCACACCTAATTCATTTGAAATCAAGCTACTGTACGTAAATCCACTTATTTGATAAAATTAAAAGGTCGATTAGTTTAGAAAATTAAACCACAGATAACCAACAATAACAAATAGACACATCTACGATACAATAAAGTGCTAGTGTGGCTGGATACTGGCATATAGGAGTTTGTGGGCAGAAAGAACATTCTAGATTTGCGCCTTCGTTCCTCTAGCCTGACGTTGATTTGGAGAATGACCCTGTAAGATGGGTGGTAAGGGATTGGCAGTTTCTTCACAGCATGGTATCAGTGCCCAGCAGAGGATAGAGCAGGCGCACAAAGGGGCAATGGTGGGCTCAAAATACTGCACGGTAACAGGCCCTTCGGCCCACCGAGCCCATGCCGACCGCCGATCACCCGTTCACACTAGTCCTATGCTATCCCTCGTTCTCGTCCAGTCTCAACACAGTCAGAGCAAGTAACCTACAAACAGAGAAACATAGAAACATAGACAATAGGCGCTGGAGTAGGCCATTCAGCCCTTCGAGCCAGCACCGCCATCCAACATGATCATGGCTGGTCAACCAGAATCAGTACCCCGTTCCTGCTTTCGCCCCATATCCCTTGATTCCATTAGCCCTAAGAGCTTTATCTTCAATACTCGCACGTCTTTGGGATGTGGGAGGAAACCGGAGCAACCGGAGGAAACCCACACGGTCACAGGGAAAACGTGCGAACTCCACACAGACAGCAGCCAAGATCAGGATCGAACCCGGGTCTCTGGCGCTGTAAGGCAGTTGTGAGTCCACATCCTCAAATATTGGTGAATGAAGTCAATTTTACTACAGTTAACTTAAATCTATAGTCTGAAGAAGGGTCTTGACCTGAAACATTGCCCATTTCTTCTCTGCAGAGATGCTGCCTGTCCTGTTAAGTTACTCCAGCATTTTGTGTCTACCTTCGATTTTATCCAGCACCTGCAGTTCCTTCTTACATAACTTAAATCTATGTTCCCTAGTTCTCTACCTCTCTGTCAATGAGCATTGGTCCTTCCTATTTCACTCTGATTTTACGTTGAATGTAGGGCTGCACGCTCCTGACTATGGGTGCTGTCTGTGCAGAGTTTGTACGTTCCCCCTCCTTTCTTCCTGGGTTTTCTCTGGGTTATCCAGTTTCCGCCCACACTCAAACACGTACAGGTTCGTAGGTTAATTGGCTTGGTATAATTGTAAAAAATGTCCCTAGAGTGTGTAGGATAGTGTTAGTGTGCGGGGATTGCTGGTCAGTGTGGACTCGTTGGGCCGAAGGGTCTGTATCTCTAAACTAAACTAAACTAAACCCTCTGATGTAGGAAGGAACTGCAGGTGCTGGTTTAAACCGAAGATAGACACAAAATGCTGGAATAACTCAGCGGGACAGGCAGCATCTCTGGGGAGAAGGAATGGGTGACGTTTCAGGTTTGGATTATGAAGAAGGGTCTCGACCCCGAAACGTCATTCGTTCCTTCTCTCCAGAGATGCTGCCTGCCCCGCTGAGTTACCCCAGCATTTTGTGCCTATCTAAACTAAATAGACTCCCTCATTCCAAGCAATGCAGCCACAGCCAGGACAGTCTCTCCTTGTAACTGTAGTTCACCAGCATTGGCAGCATCCACAGAAACCTCCTCCGCACCCTCCCCAGTGCTGTCTCATCCTTCCTGCTACGTGTACACAGACCTCTAGCTGCGGGCTTGCCAGCATTTGACAATGTTTCAGCATAAGCACACCGCTCTTTAATCCTGTTACTCAGCCAGCAAAGTTAATTATCCCTTCTGCTTCAATTTTATCTTCTTAAGGACATGTTCTCCAAATTAATGGCGGTGCTGGCTCGAAGGGCCGAATGGCCCACTCCTGCACCTATTGTCTATTGTCTAAATCCATCAGTTCCTCCACACATCCTTGTATCCCACCCTTTATTGTGAATTCCCTCAGCTTGTTTGGCCTTCCCAGACAGAATGCTCGTTGCCACATATCTTTATGGGCCTGTCCCACTTACGCGACTTTTTCGGCAACTTCCGGCATAGGTCGTTGCAGGTCGGTTGAAAATTCAGCGGCGACCAGAAAGACGCTACGACTCTTTGGGTGACTGAGGAGACAGCTCACGACCATACAGGCGACACTCGGGCGACATGTCGCGGGGTGAAGCCTGTATGGTCGTGAGTAGTCGCCCAAAGAGTCGTACCTTGTTCTGGTCGCCGCTGAATTTTCACCATGTTAAAGATTTTCGGCGACCTGCTACGACCAATGACGGGTGCCGGCAGTCGCCGAAAAAGTCGCGTAAGTGGGACAGGCCCTTTAGACTTTAGACATTAGACTTTAGGGATACAACATGAAAACAGGCCCTTCGGCCCACCGAGTCCGCGCCGACCAGCGATCAACCCCATACGCTGGTACACACTAGGGATCAATTACAATTTACATGAACCAATTAACCTACAAACCTGCACATCTTTGGAGTGTGGAAGGATACTGGGGCACCCAAAGAAAATTCTACAGCAACTCTACCGCTGCGCCACCGTGCCACCCTGTTTTCTGTCCACTGATACCTTTATAGAAACATAGAAAATAGGTGCAGGAGTAGGCCATTCGGCTCTTCGAGCCTGCACCGCCATTCAATATGATCATGGCTGATCATCCACAATCAGTACCTCGTTCCTGCTTTTTCCCATATCACTTGATTCTGTTAGCCCGAAGAGCTAACTCTAACTCTTTCTTGAAAACATCCAGTGAATTGGCCTCCACTGCCTTCCCATGGTCTAGATCAAGGGTTCCCAACCTGTGGTAAATATATTCGCCTACCCAGGGGGTCGATTTCTTGATTCTGGATTTGTACATATTTATTCTCATTGACTGACTGTGTTTGGTTCTGGTATATGTTCATCATTAGTTGTTCATAAATATGTGAAAGAACATTGTTATGTGCTATTCAAGTTGCCAGGGGTAAACGGGACGAACAAGGTTAGGAACCCCTGGTCTAGAACCTTCCATCCATTCATAACAAGAGGAGTTTAGAATAGGAGCAAAGAGGTCCTTCTGCAGTTGTATAGGGCCCTAGTGAGACCACACCTGGAGTATTGTGTGCAGTTTTGGTCCCCTAATTAGAGGAAGGACATTATTGCTATTGAGGGAGTGCAGCGTAGGTTAATTACCTGGGATGGCGGGACTGTCAAATGCTGAGGAAATGGAGCAGCTGGGCTTGTATACTCTGGAGTTTAGAAGGATGAGAGGGTATCTTATTGAAACATATAAGATTATTAAGGGTTTGGACACGCTACAGGCAGGAAACATGTTCCCGATGTTGGGGGAGTCCAAAACCAAGGGCCACTGTTTAACAATAAGGGGTAAGCCATTTAGAATGGAGATGAGGAAACACTTTTTCACACAGAGAGTTGTGAGTCTGTGGAATTCTCTGCCTCACCCAATGGGTGGAGGTTGGTTCTCTGGATACTTTCAAGAGAGAGCTAGATAGGGCTCTTAAAGATTGTGGAGTCAGGGGATATGGGGAGAAGGCAGGAACGGGGTACTAATTGGGTTGATCAGCCATGATCAAATTGAATGATGGTGCTGGCTCGAAGGGCCGAATGGCCTACTCCTGCACCTATTGTCTATTGTCTATCCCCATTTATCAATGACAAGGCCAACTTTGGTTATCAGTGGCAAAGGTTTAAATTCTGCCCCCTCTATTAAGTCCAAGTTATTAACAAATACAAGGAAAATGCCTTGGAAAATGTACAAAATCTATGAAAGGAAAAGCAACGGCAAAAGAATTTGTCTGAAAGCCAAAAAAGACGCTAATTAATTACGGGCAATAAAAAAACTAAAGAGAAAATTGAATTAAAGAAATCACGATGAGAGATTGGTGTAAACTAACTGAGGGCGAAAAGAAACTGAAGTTAAAAATCAAAGCAGCCGAGAGAATTTACAAAATCAAATTTCAAGCAATAAATAAAGAATAAATGATCCACAGAGACAAAGAATAAAAAAATAATTAAAGTAAGGACAGGGCCAATAAATGGTAATTATGCATCCAAGCATAGAACTGGTGCAAGCTTTGAAAAACGTCTCATCACAGATAGATACAAAATGCTGGAGTAACTCAGCGGGACGGGCAGCATCTCCGGAGAGAAGTAATGGGTGACGTTTCGGGTCGAGGCCCTTCTTCAGACTGAGAGTCAGGGGAGTGGGAGATATAGAGGTATGGAAGGGTAAGGTGTGAAAGCACAGATCAAAGGGGACGATGATCAAAGGAAATGTTGAACGGACGGCTCAATGTTGGCTGAGGGGAAGGTGACAACGAGGCGTACAATCAGTAATTTTTAACCAAGGTGAAACTAGTCGGAGACCCAGGGTGGGGGAGGGACGGAGAGAGAGAAGGGTTACTTGAAGTTAGAGAAATCAATAATCACACTGTTGGGTTGTGAGCTGCCCAAGCGAAATATGAGGTGCTGTTCTTCCAATTTACGTCAGGTTAGACTGGTGTAGATGGGACATGTTGGGGCGGCGTGGGCATGTTGGACCCAAGGGCCTGTTTCCACGCTGCATCACTCTGTGACTGTCATTTTATACTAAATACAACAGAATGGATATTTCACGTTGGATAGACTTAATAAGGATTAATACAGCCGGGAGAAAAAATAATTCACAAATCTCTTCGACTAAAACCTCAAGCCCAGATGGTTCACACCCACTGCTACCAAGGAGATTTGGATGGAGCTAGTTATAAGTTTCACAGAGGAAAGGTTTAGCGCTAGAGGGATGGCAGGCAGTGCAGGATAATTATCTTAGTTCTGCAGAGCGTAGTTTGCCCGAAATCCTTCATACTTTACAAAGCAGATTAATGTCTCATCTCTTTCATTTAGCTTGCACTACATTATATAAGGAACAGTAATTGAACCTAATCCTGGGATTCTATGGTGACTCAGCGGGACAGGCAGCATCCCTGGAGAGAAGGAATGGGTGACATTTCAGGTCGAGACCCTTCTTCAGACCCGGTCCCGAAACATCGCCCTATTCCATCTCTCCAGAGATGCTGCCTGTCCCGCTGAGTTACTCCAGCATTTTGTGTCTACAGTTTAAACCAGCATCTGCAGTTCCTTCCTACACACTGGGATTCTGTAGGTGATTCAGGTTCATTCCATGTTCTATTTGCTCCAGCAAGCAAGAATCTCATTGTCCTATCTGGGACACATGACAATAGACTTGACTTGACTTGACTATTTCAAATCTAACCTGCTTGAGTACATCAAAGTGCTTGACTATCAAGTGTCATGGAGCCATGCAGCATAAAACAGGCCATTTGGCCCATCGCATCCATGTTGACTGCTGTGCCTCTCTATACTAATCCCATTTGTTCCCCGTTACGTCTGTATTCTTTTATGTATTGCCGATACAAATGGCTGCCCAAACGCCTCTTGAACATTGCGATTGTAGCTGCTTTCACCATCTCTATAAACTGTTCACCCACATTCTAAAGGTGTGGCACAATGGTGCAGCTGGTAGTGGTTGCTGCCTCACAGTGCCAGCGACCCAGGTTCGATTCTGACCTCGAGTTCGATCCTAACCGTGGAGTTGCATAATGCACCACCATCAAGTTGATCCAGCCAAAGTGGCGGCACGGTGGCACTGCGGTAGAGTTGCTGCCTTACAGCGCCAGAGGCACTCGGGTTTGATCCTAACTACGGGCGCTGTCTGCGCGGAGTTTGCACGTTCTCCCTGGGACTGCGCGGGTTTCCTCCGGGTGCTCCGGTTTCCTCCCACATGCCAAAGACGTGCAGATTTGCAGGTTAATCGGCTTCTGTAGATTGCCCTGGTGTGTCGGGAGTGTTCAAGTTCAAGTGAGTTTATTGTCATGTGTCCCTGTATAGGACAAGGAAATTCTTGCTTTGCTTCAGCACAACAGAACATAGTAGGCATTGACTACAATGAGTGGATGAGAAAGTGAGATAACACAGAACTGGTGTGAATCTATGGTTGATGACCGATGTAGACTCAGTGGGCCGAAGGGCCTGTTTTCATCCTGTATCTCTAAGCTAAACTAAACCAATCTCCTCTGGCTCCAGGTTCCAGATACCGACCGCTCACTGTGTGTAACTCCATTTATACCTCACGCTGCCACGGCAAGGCCAGCAGCGTAACCAAGGGCGAGTCTCACCCCGACAAGTCCCTCTTCTCCCCTCTCCCATCGGACAAGGGTTATAGAGGTGTAAAAATGCACACCTCCAGATTCAGGGGACAGTTTATTCCCAGCTGTTATCAGGCTACTGAAACAACCTATCTCCAAGTAGAGAGTGGTCCAACCTCCCATCTACCTCATTGGAGACCATCAGTATCTTTAATTGGACCTTACTGGACTCTATCTTGCACTAACCATTATTCCCTTTATCCTGTATCTGTACACTATGGACAACTTGATTGTAATCATGTATAGTCTTTTTGCTGACTGGATAGCATGTAACATGAAGCTTTTCACTGTACCTCGGTACACGTGACAATAAACTAAACTCCAAACGTTGGGCTGGAGTAAGTGATTGACTGCCAGACCACAGACTGCAATAAAGAGTGGTGGAGTGACATGATCAAGAGGCAAGATACTGGTTTACACCGAGAATGGACACAAAATGCTGGAGTAACTCTGCGGGCCAGGCAGCACCTCTGGAGAGAAGGAATGGGTGACGTTTGGACTTGGCCTTTGTAGATTGTCCCGGTGTGTGGGGAATGGATGAGAAAATGAGATAAGGTAGAACTGGTGTGAATGTGCGATGATGATCGGCATACTCAGGGTCTCGACTCGAAACGTCTCCCATTCCTTCTCTCCAGAGATGCTTTCAGGCAAGAGTTCATCATCATCATACATTAAGACACCTCTTTACAATAGACAATAGACAATAGGTGCAGGAGTAGGCCATTCGGCCCTTCGGGCCAGCACCGCTGGGTGCCAATAGCAAATATAATATAGAGGTGCTCTGAGTCATTGCGAGAGAGACCATTCTGCCCATTGGGTCTGTCCTCCCCTCACCCAGTGGTGAATCTGTGGAATTCATTGCCACAGAAGGCTGTGGAGGCCAAGTCAATGGATATTTCTAAGGCAGAGATTGATAAGATTCTTGATTGGTACGGGTGTCAGGGGTTATCGGGAGGGGAATGGGAGAGTTAGATCAGCCGTGATTCAATGGCGGAGTAGACTTGATGGGCCGAATGACCTAATTCTGCTCCTATCACATGAACATGGACCCCTACTCCTTCCCCACCCCTCTATTATTTTCTCTCAAGTATTGGTCCAATTTTCATTTCCCCTCATGGACTGTTTTACAACCTTGATGGTATCAAGGCAACAAGGTTTGGAAGCAGATAAGGTTGTCCTCAAATCCTCCATGATCCTTTTAACTACACTTTGAATCCATGTTTTGTCTTCTAATAGGTCCAGCTTCCATTAATCCTATCTGGACCTGTACGCCTCGAAGGGCCGAACGGCCTACTCCTGCACCTATTGTCTATTGTCTATTGCCTCAGTCACATCTCTACACACCGTCTTCACAGCCAAGGATATATCCTCAAAGTGGGAATAAAGGAACAGGTAGCGATGGAAGATCTGTGATTGAGTGGGTGGGAGAATGAGCAAGACACAAGCATTCCCATGGATGAGAGTTTCTGGGGACAATGAAAGTGTGAATGTTGTCACAGTGATAATCGGTTCTAAGGGCGGCATGGTGGCGCAATGGTTGAGTTGCTGCCTTACAGCGCCGGAGACCTGGGTTCGATCTTGTCTATGGGTGGAACGGAGTCGGATGCCTGTACGGAGTTTGCACATTCTCCCCGTGACCTGCGTGGGTTTTGTCCGAGATCTTCAGTTTCCTCCCACATTCCAAAGACGTACAGGTTTGTAGGTTAATTGGCTTGGTAAATGTAAAAATTGTCACTAGTCTGTGTAGGATCAACATTATAATTTTATGTCTATCTTTGGTCTAAACCAGCAACTGCAGTTCCTTCCTACACAAACTGGGAGGGTGAACCTTCAAAACCTTCATAACCTTTGTACTATTTCACCGATCGGAACAAAATATATTTGAATTGCAGCAGAGAATGGCAAATAAAGTGGCGAAAAATCGTAGCGCTATGGGGGATCGTTTTTGCGCAAATTGAATTACAATGCAGACAGGAAGTGGTCAAGATGAGAGTTTTAGTAATATACTAGACTGAGTGGGACCCGTTGGGTCCCTTGTTCACATGGAAGGGCTGGTCCCCCAACGCAATATTCCACCTCTCCACCAATTCCAATATTGGTGGCCAGTGTAGGGGGGGGGGAAGCTTTCTGGAGTGCTAGTATGGGAAGGGACTGATTTACAGAGGGCTAGTATCGACATTGTGGGCGGAATGGATTCTTGGGCTGGCAGCTCAGTCACTCACAGCTGGTGGGCTGGCAGTTGACTCAAGGCTATTCCTTGAAATTCCATTTCAAGCAAGGCCACCAAATTCAAGTGCAGTTTCCTACTACTTCAAGCAGGGTGCAAGGCCACCAAATTCAAGGGCAGTTTCATACCACTTCAAGCAGGGTGCAAGGCCACCAAATTCAAGTGCAGTTTCATGCCATTTCAAGCAGGGTGCAAGGCCACCAAATTCATTTTTTCTAAAATCAATATACAGCGCAAACAGGAAGTGGTCAAGGTTAGACTTTTAATTATATAGATTTTCAAACCACATGTTCATTTTCAAACCGCATTTTCAAACCAACCACATTTTCAAACCAACCACATTTTCAAACCAACCACATTTTCAAACCAACCAAATTTTCATTTTCGAACCTCATTTTCAAACCACATTTTCAAACTTCATTTTCAAACCAGAGTTTCATTTTCAAACTTCATTTTCAAACCACATTTTCATTTCCAAACCAACCACATTTTCATTTTCAAACTTGATTTTCAAATCACATTAAGGGCACGCCCATGTTAGTAAAACCACATTCACAGTTTAGTAGACATGTGTTCAGTGTTCAGTGTTTTTCACAGCTCAGACTGAGAGTCGTGACCTCTCCTTCACCCATCTTGCAGAGACTGAGGCACGTCCACTCTTCCAGGTTTTATAGTCCCTCCCCCCTCAAGGGGCGTGGCCTTCATGGCATGATTGAGAAGAGAGAGAATCTCAACATTTTTTATACATTAATAAGTCTTTTATTTTTCACCGATGGGAAAAATCCTCTGGCCCTGACAGCTGGAGGGGGACTCTGAGTAAGATGACCAAAAATCACAGCCGTAAGTGGTAATTTTTTTCTAAAATCAATTTATAGTGCAAACAGGAAGTGGTCAAGTTTAGAGTTTCAATCATATGGATATAGAAAGCTGGAGTAACTCAGCAGGACAGGCAGCATCTCTGGAGAGAAGGAATAGGTTCACATTTCGAGCCAAGACCCTTGTTCTCTTTGTGTTGGTAGGAACTTCAGGTGCTGGTTTACACCGAAGATAGACACAAAATGCTGGAGTAACTCAGCAGATCAGGCAGCATCTCTGGAGAGAAGGAATGGGTGATGTTTCGGATTGGAACCCTTCTTCAGACTGAAAGTAGAGGTGGGGTAGTGGGGTGAGGGGGGTGGGGGGAAATTCAACTGGAGACCAGAAAAGGCCAGAACAAAACCAGACACTGTTTATTCCATGCATATGCAGGCAATGGAGGGATAGGGATCATGTGCAGTAGAGGAGATTAGTTTAACTTCAGCATGGACATTGTGGGGCTGAACGGCCTGTTCATGAGAGGTACTGTTCTTTTTCTACCAGTAAGAATTTGCACCACTGAATAAATATCAGCGCCACTGCCTCATTGGGAGGTTGGAGTCTATGTTTAGTTTAGAGATACAGAGCTGAAATAGGCCCTTCGGCCCACCGGGTCTGCGCCGACCAGCAATCCCCGCACACTAACACCATCCTACACCCACTAAGGCCAATAATTACATTTACCAAGCCAGTTAACCTACAAACCTGTACGTCTTTGGAGTGTGGGAGGAAACCGAAGATCTCGGAGAAAACGCAATCAGATCACGGGGAGAAAACGTACAAACTACGTACACACAGCACCCGTAGTCAGGATCGAACCCGGGTCTCCAGCGCTGCATTCGCTGTAAGGCAGAAACTCTACGGCTGCGCCACCGTGACCGCCGTGATCAGCAGGGACGTGTGCGCTGAGAAAGGCCAGTGTAAAGGGCAAAGGACATTCCTCTAACACACACAGCCTAAATCCACTTAGATCCAATTTCCATTTAAATCCAATCTGCCTGCACTCATCAAAGATAGACACAAAATGCTGCAGTAACTCAGTGGGTCAGGCTGCATCTCTGGAGAAAAGGAATAGGTGATGTTTCTGAGACAGAGTCTAAAAAGGGTTCCAACCTGCAAAGTCACCTATTCCTTTTCTCCAGAGATCCGCTGAGTTACTCCAGCATTTACCCAAGTCTGGCCCAAAGTTTAGTTTAGTTTAGAGATACAGAGTGGAAACAGGCTCTTTGACCCACTGAGTCCATGCCGACCAGCGATCCCTGCATGCTAACATTATCCTACACACTATAGGGACAATTTACAATTACACCAAGCCCATTAACCTACAAACATGTACATCTTTGGAGTGCGGGAGGAAACTGGAGAAACACCAGAGAAAACCCATGCAGATCACAGGGAGAATGTACAAACTCTGTGCAGACAGCACCCATAGTCAGGATCGAAGCTGGGTCTCCGGCGCTGCAAGGCAGCAACTCTACTGCTGCCGCCATGTAAGATGTTGTTTCTTATAAAGGTATTAAATTTGACGAAAGGGCAACACATCTCATTGAAACTCATTCTTCGTGCCTGCTTTTTAAGGGCCAAAGCAGAGCACTCGGAAGATATCACACTTCTCTGGTGCTGAGTGACCTATTTTTAGAGAGTGTGCATTATGCTGGAACTATTATGCGGCGGTCTCCCACAAATCGCCCAGTATTTTGTCTGACCTCGTTTGTGTCATTTTATCCTCCAGTGGTATGCATTAAAAACATTTAGAGAAAGGTTAAAAATGAAATTATAAGGTCGTTGAATTCTATCACATTTGTTCAATAATGGTTCTGCTTTAAAATCACAGCTTTTGCCCAAAAGCCTGCCTTGATATTCTTGCCTCTTGCAAGCTGATTTTGGATTGCACAGTCGGCAAGCATGCAGTGTGCCTGAATCCCCATTGAGTGCTGGTCTCATTCACAATGTGGTCAACAGGGCAAGGCAGCATTTATTGTTCAATGCTGTTCGGACTGAGGGCAATAACAGTGAACCATCATCCATGCCGTGCAAATCAGAGTATGCAAAGATGGCATATCCCTATTCCTGAAGGATGTGACTCAGGTTTTTAGCCACTCGTTTATTTTCTGCTGCAGATTCATAAATGATCAGGTTACTTCACAATGTTCCACGAATTGTTCCAATCCGTTGATGCTAATCAAGTATCACATGTGTTTTTAGTTTAGCTTACAGAGCAGAAACAAGCCCTTCGGCCCACTGAGTCCGCGCCGACCAGCGATCCCCCCGCACACTGACGGGGGATAATTTTACAATCTTGCCGAAGCCAATTAACCTACAAACCTGCAGTTGGAGTATGAGAGGAAACCGGAGCACCCGGAGAAAACCCACGCAGCCACGGGGAGAACGGAGCAAACTCCGTACAGACAAGTACCAGTAGTCAGGATGGAACCCGGGTCTCTGGCGCTGTAAGGCAGCAGCACTACCGCTGTGCCACCGTGCCGTTATGCATTTAGATACCACAACTCCAACTGTATTTTTAATTATTTGCATCTGCCATCAATGCTTTCTGTCAACCAAATAATATTGAAAAGAGGAGAAATACACATACTATATGACTGTTTGAAAGAAACAACAGATGGGCAGGGAGTGAATTTATTTCATTATTGTTGCTGACGCCTTGAATTTTCCGCAAGTGTATTGCAAAAACGTTAATAATTTAAGTGAAATTCTTCAGACACAAGAAATTGGGATACAAGAGGACTGAGCAAAGACACGTGACATTAATATTAGCTCAGGTTTGAAACGAGGATGAGGACATAATTTTAAAGCGAGCTGGTTCTCATTCAGATTTAATTAGAAAAGATAATTGCTAATTATTGCTTACATGAATAATAGACATCCTAGTTTCTAACATCCATGGCTTTAAGTAGGAGAGAGATAACTGCATAACCTAGCACCTTTCCTGAATCTAATTTGGCTGCTTTCTGTTATGAAACAGGGAGGAGAGAATGAGGAGGAACATTGTCGTGAGGAAACGTGTCCATAAGGTGCCCGTGTCAACCCGCTTCCCAGTACTTGGTCCATGCCACGCTATGCCACTGTGTTTCAAGCGCCCAACTAAATACTTCTTACATGTTGTGGGATTACCCCCCCCCCCCCCCCCACCCCTCCCTTCAAATCAGGCTGTGCGATCTATGTTTCAACCACTCCCTGGATGAAAAATATCTTCCTTAATCCTCTTTGCGTCTCATACTCCTCTCTTTTATCTTTGCCCTCTGGTCAACGGTGACTCCGTTAAGAGGAAGAGCTTCCCACCATCGTACGTTCATAAGTCCGCAGAGCAGAATTAGGCCATTCGGCCCATCAAGTCTACCCCGCCATTCAACCATGGCTAGTCTATCTCTCCCTCGCAACCCCCATTCTCCTGCCTTCTCCCCATTACCCTCAATGCAGAAGGCTGTGTGGAGGCCAAGTCAAAGTTTGTAAGGCAGAGATAGATAGATTCCTGATTAGGGCGGGTGTCAGGGGAAGAGTAACACGGGATGAAATAAAACGCAATATCCTGTTCACCCATGCTCTGCAATGCACTATATGCAAGAGCTCTGGAGATGAGCATGGCTGTTGTTCCAAGGAGCAATTACCTGATCATTTCAATCTATAAACTCTCTGCAGTTTTATAATTGATTTCACAGTCACATTTTGACCTCTCAATCACATGTTCTGCTGCCATTCATGGTGATCACATCATCTCATTTAAACATGTTCTCACTTGGAACAGGGTGGCACATTTAGAACATAAAACTCAGAACCTCTTGATACAGCACGGTGGCGCAGTACTAGTGTTGCTGCTTCTTCTTCCTCTTGCGTATGGCGGGCACAGCCTAAAGTTGTAGGACAACTTGTTCTATTTGATCTTATTTGATTGTGCACGCCGGGTTGATTGCATTCGTTGAAACAGGGCGGACCACGTGAAGGTTGCAATCTCCCACCCTGGCGTTGCTGCCTTACAGCGCCAGAAACCCAGGTTGAATCCTGGCTACAGGTGCTGTCTGTATGGAGTTTGTACGTTTTCCCTGTGACCGCATGGGTTTTCCTCCGGGTGCTCCGGTTTCCTTCCACATTCCAAAGACGTGCAGGTTTGGCTTCCGTAAAATTGTAAGTTGTCCCTAGTGTGTAGGATGGGGCTAGTGTACGGGGTGGGCGCTGGCCGGAGGGAACTCGGTGGGTCAAAGGGCCTGTTTCCACGTCGTATCTCTAAAGTCTAAAGAACGGTACGGGAGACACAAGAGGTTGCAGATGGTGGAATCTGGAGCAACAAGTAGTCTGCTGCTGAAACTTAACGGGTCAAACAGCACTTGTGGGTGGAATAAATGGTTAACATTCTTAGTTGAAACCCTGCATCAGGATAATACAGTGTAAGTAAAGGCTTGAAGATAGACACAAAATGCTGGAGTAACTCAGTGGGACAGGCAGCATCTCTGTAGAGAAGGAATGGGTGACATTTCAGGTCGAGACCCTTCTTCAGTCCTACGGTTCATTTGTCTAAACAAATCCAAACTAATTCCATTTGCTTGCACTCAGGTTGGGGGGAGTTCCCCCCGCCACGGGTACCATGTAATCCCGTTCTACCTGCTCGCTGGTCAGATAGTCGGCAACTAAACCGTCTCACCTACCTGGTTTGCCAGGTGAGGAGGGGGCTGTGGACCCCCAGCAGGACCAAAAACAAGACCTGTCAAAGGGCGGATGAGCTCCTAGCGAGCCAACGGCCATCCACACTTCAGTAGAAGTTGCGATCGCTCTCGTACATAGCTTTGTAAGGAACGATGATAAAACACACACACCAGAATCTTATACTTCCAGCGGCGGAAGTCCGCAGGAACTGGAGGACAGAGATGTGTGGTGCGTCCGTTACCGTTCCCGTCGGAAACCAGCACCACTGCGTCGCTAATGTTTTCAACGATGATGAATGAATGGTGGATATATGTCTCAATACCTGCCTGTTCAAATGCCTGTCTCGTTGCCTCCTAAACACCACAACCATACCTGTTCCCTTGGCACCTCGACTCTCTGTGTGAAAACCTACCTTGAAAATCTCCTTTAAAAACCCTCCACTGCCGTATCCTCATCAATCTTCCATGTCACATCCTGATAGGACTCAGAAATTCCTGATGCCAGACCGCCCCCACACAGACTTTCCCAAATGAGTCCGTGCTTTAACAGATGCAAGTAAATCTTGTCCCTAAGAAACTTTTCCAATAATTACCCTATCAACGGACATGGGGGAAAAAGCAGGAACGGGGTACTGATTTTGGATGATCAGCCATGATCATAGTGAATGGCGGTGCTGGCTCGAAGGGCCGAATGGCCTCCTTATGCACCTATTTTTCTATGTTTCTATACTCGCTGGCCCATCAATTCCTTTCTTAATGTAGAAACATGGAACTGCAGATGTTGGCTTTATAACCATATAACCATATAACAATTACAGCACGGAAACAGGCCATCTCGGCCCTACAAGTCCGCGCCGAACAATTTTTTTTCCCTTAGTCCCACCTGCCTGCACTCATAATATAACCATATAACAATTACCAAGGCTTTGACCAAGGTTAGGTTAGTTTAGTTTAGAGATACTGTGCAGAAACAGGCCCTTCGCAGGGCTCGAAATTAACGGTTGCCCGGGTGCCATTGACCACTCAAAGCGCCGCCGGGCAACTAAACACCGAGTAATTTTGCCCGGCTTGGCAACCAGCTACTGGTTTGTACCGAAGATAGACACAAAAAACTGGAGCAACTCCGCGGGTCAGACAGCATCTCTGGACAAAAGGAACGCGATGTTTTGTGTCGGCGGTGACGGCTGTACTGCGTGGGAAAGATACTAGGTGCGGGGTGAGGAACGGTCGCAGCGAATGACGGGCGCTGAACTGCGAGCGACAGCGGCTTCATCTCCTCCTCCTACCGCACCCCGCCCGCCCTGATAAGGGCCGCTGCTTGCAAACCCGCACTTTCAATACAAACCCTCCCGCACGCCGAGGCCGGGAGGAGCGAGGGATGGGAAGGCCTCGGCGTGCGGGAGGGTTTGTATTGAAAGCGCCATTAGCGCATTTGCAAACAGCGGCCGCTATCAGGGCGGGCAGGCGGGGTGCGGGAGGAGGAGGTGATGGAGCCACTCTCGTGGCCGCTGTTGCCGCTGTGCGGGACCCGTCCTTCGCTCCAACACTTCTGAAGCAGCTGCACCAAAGATACTATCGCTATAGGATCTTTGAGCTGCACCGCTCGGCCCCGCACCTTGCTGTTGGCTGGCGGAGGAGGGAGGCGGTGGTGAGGAGTTCCCAACGGCCAAGGCTGCGGGGCGATGTTGTCCGAGGAGCGCTGACCCTCCTTCCTCCCAACCTTGCCCCCCTTCTCTCTCTCTCTCTCTCTTGTACGCCCCCTCCACCCCCTCCCCCCATTATCCTTGGACCCCTCCACTACATCCAGCACTGATACCCATTCCCGTCTCTATTCAGTCCTCACTGACATCCACTGTGCTCCCCTCCCCATCTCTCCCCCCCCAATCTATTCATCCTGCGCTGATCACCCTATCCACCTCGCATTGATTCTCCTGCCCCACCCCCCATCCATCCTGCACTGGTTCCCCAATTCACCCTGTACTTACCCCTTTCCCATCCATCCTGTACTGATCCCCCATCCATCCTGTACTGATCCCCCATCCATCCTGTACTAATCCATGCATTCATCCCGTACTGACCAACCCTCCATTTACCCTGCACCTTCCCCTCATTCATTCTGTAGTGATCACCCATTCATTCTGCACAGACCCTCCGATCCACACTGTACTGACCCCCCCCCCCCCATTCATCCTGCGCTGATCTCCCCCCCATCCATCCTGTACTGATCCTCCCATTCAAGAAGAATGGGGGGAACAGTCTGAAGAAGGGTCTCGACCCGAAACGTTGCCTATTTCCTTCGCTCCATAGATGCTGCCTCACCCGCTAAGTTTCTCCAGCACTTTTGTCTACCCCCATCCATCCCGTACTGAACCCCCCCCCATTCAACATCACTGACATCCCCCGTGCTCTCCCCTCACAATTTTACCTACTCCAACCAACATGTACTAATTCACCTGCCTCAATCCATCCATTCTGCACTGACTGCCTTCTAACCCCCCCCCCCCCCCCCCGCCATCTATCCACCCCGCATGATTTACACACAACCCCCCTCCCTGACCCTATTGTCCTGGAAATGTCTTCAGAGCGAACATTGACTATGTTTGATAACGGAATGCAATAAAATATGTTTTAATTCCCAATGTTATTATTTGTTTTAATCCATAAAGATGGATTAATTAGATTGTGAACACATGAAACATTAAAACCGCAGTGTTCGATTGTCACTGCTACTGTTGACACGTTATTACAGAATTCATTTTAACGGCAAATCAATGCTCTTAATATGGAATATCAGTACTGTAGTTATTTAATGAGCAACATTCACAACTATACGTACGCATATATGTTACCATGGTCCAGGATTTATTGACACAGGTTGATCATACGCTGAATAATTCAACCACATTTTTGTTTGGAAGTGGAAAGAACTAATAGAAATTGCATTAACTGCAATGTGTAAAAAGAGTTGAGATACTGTCTTATAATTTTGCTGCATGTCATTGTGGGATATATCATGTCTTGATTGGTGAATGTTTAGTTTGTGACTTTATTTGAAGCAGAAATAATATGTGAATGTTTCATTGAGTATAATTCCGACTGGTAACTAGGCACTTCGTCCGAGCACATTATCGCACGCGTCATGCAAGTCATCTTAAATGACCACCTAAACTGTCATTTGGCAACCTAAAAAGCTGCCGAGGTTGCCCGGCTGGCAACAGGGAAAAAAAGTTAAGCGAGAGCCCTGCTACGGCTTGCCGAGTCCGAGCCGACCAGCGATCCCCGCACACTAGCGCTATCCTGCACGCCAGATACAATTCACAATCTTTACCAAAGACAATTAACCTACAAACCTGTATGTTTATGGAGTGTGGGAGGAAACCAGAGCACCCGGGGAAAAGCAACGTGGTCACGGTGAGAACATACAAACTCCGAACCGACAGTCACCCGTAGTCAGGATCAAAACGGGGTCTCTGGTGTTTTGAGGCAGCTACTCTACCGCTGCGCCACCGTGCCACCCTGGAGTACTGGAGTAACTCAGTGGGTCAAGCAGCATCTCTGGAGAAAAAGGATGGGTGACATTTCGGGTCGGGACCTTACTTTTGACTCCTGTCTTATCCTGTTATCCTTCTTAAACAAAGAAACAACATGGGTCATTCTCCAGTCTTCTGGGACATTGGCTGCAACTAACGAGGAGACAAAGATCTCTGTCAAGGCCCCAACAATCTCCCTCATTTGAAGAAGGGTCCCAAGCCAATAAGTCACCTTTTCATGTTCTCCAGAGATGCTGCCTGACCCACTGAGTTACTCCAGTACTTTGTATCTTTTTGTTTTGTAAACCAGCATCTGCAGTTCCTTGTGTCAACAACCTCCTCGTTTGCCTCCTTCAGTATCCTGGGACTAATCCATCTTAATGTTCCACAATGCACTCAACACCGCCTCCTCCTTCTTATTAGCCGCATGCTGTAGAATATTCACCCACCCTCCCTGCTCACATCATCATCCATAACCTTCTCCTTAGTGATGAATGATGCAATGTACATGTTAAGCATCCCACCTACTCTTGCTGGATCTACATTAATTCTCACCTTCACCCATGAGTAGAACAATCATTTCCCTAATTACAGGTGCATGTACACAAACATCATATATATATATTTATATATACACACACGTATATTTGTATATATACACATTTGTATATATTTGTGTATATATATATATATGTATATATATATATATACACGTGCATGTCAATGTGTGAATGTATATATATAGACACAGAAGAACATATATACATATATATATATATATATATATATGTTCTTCTGTCTATATATATACATTCACACATTGACATGCACATGTATATATATATATATATATATATATATATATATATACACAAATATATACAAATGTGTATATATACAAATATACGTGCTAGTATGGGTGTTGTGGGCTGAAGGGACTGATTTCCAGAGGGCTAGTATGGACATGGTGGGCCGAATGGATTCTTGGGCTGGCGGCTCAGTCACACAAGCCTGTTGTGCTGGCAGCTCACTCACTCACGGCTAGTGGGCTGGCAGTTGACTCACGGCTATTCCTTGAAATTCCATTTCAAGCAGGGTGCCATGCCACCAAATTCATGTGCAGTTTCATACCATTTCAAGCAGGGTGCAAGGCTATCAAATTCAAGTGCAGTTTCATACCATTTCAATCAGGGTGCAAGGCCACTAAAGACAGTGAGTCATGACCTCTCCCTCCTCCATCTTGCAGAGACTGAGCCATGCCCACACTTCTGAGTTTTATAGTCCCTCCCCCCTCCCACCAGAAGGGGCGTGGCTTTCATGGCGTGATTGACAGGAGAGAGAATCTCAACATTTTTTAAACACTAATAACTCTTTTATTTTTCATCGATGGGAAAAATCCTCGGCACCTGATGAGCAGAGGGGGACTCTGAGTAAGATGGCCAAAAATCACAGCCGTAAGAGGCAGCGTATTTTCAAAAATCTATATAAAGTGCAACATATATATATACATACACACACACACACACACACACATATATATCTATATTACTAAAAGTCTGATCTTGACCGCTTTTGGCCCACTGTGCTGCGATTTCCGAGAGAACGCCGCCACCAATGGCCGTCATTTTTGGCCACCTTGCTCAGAGCCCCCCTCCGCCTTCCGGGACCAGAGGATTTTTCCCATCGATGAAAAATCAGAGATATTAATGCTTAAAAAAAAATCCCCATTCTCTCTGCTGCCCCCGCTGGCGGCAGTGGGAGGGACTATAAAACCCGGAAGTGTAGTGCCTCACTCAGTCTCTGCCAGACCCAGGAAGCGAGAGGGTCATGGCTCTCTGAGCTGCGAATAACAATGAACGCACGTCTATTCCACGGTGAGTCCCCTCGATGCGGCTCTAAAGTGGCTGCAGCCCAATTATTTGCCTCGCCTTTTTAAAAAAGTTTGTGTTCACAAAATGAATTTTGGTTGTCAGGTGGCTGCAGCCCAATTGTTTGCCTTGGCTTGGCTTTTAAAATCATTGCAACAGTTGGATGCCAGCCCAAGAATCCATTCGGCCCACAATGTCTATACTAGCCCTCTGGAAACCAGTACCTTCGGCCCGCAACACCCATACTAGCGCAAGACAGCCCCCGCACTGGCGAGCAATATTGGAATTGGTGGAGATGCGGAATATTGCGTTGGTGACCAGCCCTCCCGTGTGATGCTGGGACCCAATGGGTCCCACTTAGTCTAGTATATATATATATGTCTGTAGAAGGGTCTCGACCTATAACGTCACCCATTCCTTTTCTCCAGAGATGCTGCCTGTCCCGTTGAGTTACTCCAGCATTCTGTGTCTGCCTGCACAACTGGCTAACTAAATGTACAAAATATCTTATCATGCCATCCTTATTGTTAATCTTCACCAGAGTATGCTGGTCCCTATCTTTAGCCAGCTGGCTTTTGAAAGACTTGGATGCCAGATTTGGATTTACCTCCAGAGAGCCATTCTCCATCCACTTTCCCCATTCCGATCCAAAACTTTTGTGATGAGCCTTTCCCCAATTTCGAGCTTGCACTCGAGGGCCAGTCTTATCCTGTGCAGGAAGGAACTGCAGATGCTGAAAAGGAATGGGTTTACGTTTTGGGTTGAGACCCTTCTTCAGTCTGACTGAATGCTGCCTGGCCCACTGAGTCACTCCAGCATTTTCTATCTATTGCCAGTTTTATCCTTATCCTTATCCTTGATGGCTTTGTAAAGGTCGTACCCCTCAGGGTTGCTTGACTTGAATGGTGTAGACTTATATTTCACCTCCCTTCTCTTTGGGGTGGTACGGTGGCGCAGAGGTAGACCTGCTGCCTTACAGCGCTTGGGTAGACCCAGGTTCGATCCCGACCACGGGTACTGTCGGTACGTTCTCCTCGTGGGTTTTCTCCGAGATCTTCGGGTTCCTCCCGCACTCCAAAGACATACAGATTTGTAGGTTAATTGGCTTGGTACAAGTGTGGATTGACCCTAGTGTATGGAAGGATAGTGTTAATGTGCAGGGACCGCTGGTAGGTGCAGACCCGGTGGGCCAAAGGGCCTGTTTCCATGCTGGATCTATAAGCTAAGATAATTAGGGGTGGATCTCGATGTTTATCTATGGTTTCCAGTTAGGTTCTGGGCACCGATGTTATAGAAAATATATTGTCATGCTTGAAAGGGTTCAGAGAAGATTAACAGGATATTGCCAGGACTAAAGTTATAGGGGGAGGTTGAGTAGGATGGGTCTCGATTCCTTGGAGCGCAGGAGGATGAATGGTGATCTTATTGAGGTGTTTAAAATCTTGGGAGGAATGGATCGGGTGGACGCACAGAGTCTCTTGCCCAGAGTAGGGGAATTGAGGACCAGAGGACATAGGTTCAAGGTGAAGGGGAAAAGATTTAATAGGAATCCAAGGGGTAACGTTTTCACATAAAGGGTGGTGGGTGTATGGAACAAGCTGCCAGAGGAGGTAGTTGAGGCTGGGACTCTCCCAATGTTTACGAACCAGTTAGACAGGTACATGGACAGCACAAGTTTGGAGGGATATGGACCAAACGCAGGAAGGTGGGACTAGTGTGGCTGGGACATTGTTGGCCGGTGAGGGAAAGTTAGGCCGAAGGGCCTGTTTCCACACTGTATCACTCTATGACTACGACTCACATTGTCATTGGCATGAACTCCTCTTCACACTTGCTAATTGAAGTCTGTGACAGCTGTAGTATACTCATGTAGATTGGCCACTGTGTCCTTGAATGCGGACCGATCCACCGACTCAAATTAGTCACAGAGAACCTCATCTGTTCCCTCAGACCCTCACTGTACGACGACTTTCTGTACCCGATCCTCCCACTTCAGTCTCTGCTGATAAACATGGAGCAGTCGCACAGACTGATGGCCATCATTTCCAAAATGGATCTGTAGGTGGCGTTGTTGGTTGTTTAGCTGTGATGGCGGGTGTCTGGGCCTCTGCTTGTTCAGGAAATGTGCTGATAGTACTTCACTGGCACACTAGGTGAGTGGGGGGGGGGGGGGGGTGGGGGAGATTTAATGGAAAGCTGAGGGGTAACCTTTAGAACGTAAAGGGTGGTGGGTGTATGGAACGAGCTGCCAGAGGACGTGGTTGAGGCAGGTACTAGAAACATTTAAGAAACATTTAGACAGGTGCATGGATAGGACAGGTTTAGAGGGGTACGGGCCAAATGCAGGCAGGTAGGACTGGTGTAGATGGGGCATGTTGGTCGGCATGGGCCAGTTGGGCCGAAGGGCCTGTTTCAACGTGGTGCCACTATGACACTCTTGAGGTAGGCCTGGATGTACTTAGCTATTAGGATCAAGGCCTCAGGGTGCTTCTGTCAAGGCTGTTGATGGGGGTGTATAGTACATCCAATGCAAGCTTAGCATCAGCATGGGGTGGAAGATTGAAGCCTTCACGTGGTCCGCCCTGTTTCGACAAATACAATCATGCTGGCATGCACAATCAAATAGAACAAGTTGTCTTACAACTTTACGCTGTGCACGCCATACGCAAGAAGAAGGAGAGCATCAGCATGGGGTGGGAGGTAAACTGCTGTCAGGATGGCCAAAGTGAATCCCATGGTAGATTGTAGAGACAGCAATTCACCATTAGATATCCCAGATCTGGGGAGTATTCGCTTGCCAGGTCTTGCAAGTATGACCAAGTATCACAGAGAGGCGACAAACATTTGACGGCACTGGGCCTGTACTTGCTGGAGTTTAGAAGGATGAGGGGGACACCTCATTGAAACTTACCGAATATTGAAAGGCCTGGATAGAGTGGATGTGGAGAGGATGTTTCCACTAGTGGGAGAGTCTAGGACCAGGGGTCATAGCCTCAGAATTAAAGGACATTCCTTTCGGAAGGAGATGAGGAATAAATTCTTTAGTCAGAGTGTGGTGAATCTGTGGAATTCATTACCACAGAAGGCTGCGGAGGCCAAGTCAATGGATATTTTGAAGGCAGAGATAGATTCTTGATTTGTACGGGGGGGGGGGGGGGGGGGGTTTAAGGGGAGAAGGCAGGAGAATGGGGTTCGGAGAGAGCGATAGATCAGCCACGAGTCGACCCGATGGGCCAAATGGCCTAATTCTGCTCCTATCACTGATAAACTTATGGAAGCAGAATCCCCCGCCAATGACAAGTGCAGAAACACGGGACTGCGGATACTGGTTTACACAAAATGACACAACGTGCTGGAGTAACTCAGCGGGCCAGGCAGCATCTGGTTGCCTTTCGGGTCAGGACTGATTAGCTCAAAGCATACTACAGTATCTAATTGCAGCTGTGACATTCTCCCTGATCACTAATGCAACTCCTCCACCTCTTATGCATTCCTATCCTTGTTTGTTTCATCATCTTCATTTACATCAGCATTAATCATTAGGCAAGTACGTTTACTCAGGACTGTTTGCACAGAAATGTGGCGGGTTATTCATTACATTACCTTTCAAGCGCCACTCCATTGCATATTCACTACACGTTGATAGAAAACTGTTAAAGAATGCCTCATTTGTGCCTCAGGAGAACATGGTCTGTTTGTACAGCGTGGTCAGGTTAAGTAAAGATCAGTGAGCTAATTTATGCCTACCACATTTTTCAACAGTCCTTCCAGTACCCAATCCTTCTCGGAGAGATACAAAAACAAGTCATGTAAGCTACAATCACCTCAGGAGCCTGCAATCACGCCTATCTTTTTATCAGGATGCATCACAGCTTGAAGGTAGAAATAAAATGCCAGAGTAACTCAGCGGGACAGGCAGCATCTCTGGAGAGAAGGTATGGGTGAATTTTCGGGTCGAGTCCTTCTTCAGACTCATCTCAGGGGAGTGGGCGGTACAGAGATAGAATGTGGTCGGAGACAGAAAGACCGGTAGGGGAACTGGGAAGGGGGAGGGGGGGATGGAGAGACAGGGAATGCAAGGGCTATTTGAAGTCAATGTTCATATCGTTAGGGTGTCAGCTGCCCAAGCGAAATATGAGATGCTGTTCCTCCAATTTGTGCTGGGCCTCACTCTGACAATGGAGGAGGCCTAGGACAGAAAGGGAATGGGAGGGGGAGTTAAAGTGTTGAGCAGCCGGGTCAACACATCATGACATCACAGCTTGGTTTGCGGACAGCTTCATCCAAGGCCCCAAGAAATTGCAGCGAATTGTGGACGCAGCCCAGACCATCACGCAAACCAACCTCCCTTCCATCGGCTCCATCGGCAAGGCCAGCAGCATAATCAAGGACCAGACTCACCCCTGCCACTCCGTCTTCTCCCCTCTCCAATCGGGCGAAAGGTACAGAAGTGTGAAAACGCACACCTCCAGATTCAGGGGCAGTTTCTTCCCAGCTGTTATCAGGCAACTGAATCATCCTACCACAACCAGAGAGCAGTGCTGAACTATTGTCTACCTCACTGGTGACCCTTAGACTATCCTTGATCGGACTTTGCTGGCTTTACCTTGCAATAAATGTTAGTCTCTTATCATGTATCTGTACACTGTAAATGGATCCACTGTAATCGTGCATCTTCTCTCTGCTGACTGGGTAGCGCGCAGCAAAAGCTTTTCCCTGTACCTCGGTACACACGGGACAATAAATTAAACTAAACTAAACTAATTTCCCACCCGAACTCAAGTGATCTCAGCCCTTTGCTTGTTACTGTTGCCCTCATCTTCAATGGTTGAGAGATGTTGACCCCATCATTAATTAATTCCAGAGTTTGTACGTTCTCCCTGTAACCGTCTGGGTTTTATCCGGGTGCTCCGGTTTCCTCCCACATTCCAAAGGCGTACAGGTCCGTAGGTTAATTGGCTTCAGTAAAAATGTAAATTGTCCCTTGCGTGTAGGATAGTGGTAGTGATCGGTGGCCGGCACAGACTCGGTGGGCCGAAGGGCCTGTTTCCACGCTGCATCTCTAAAGTCTAAAGTTGAGTAGAACATTAAGGGCGGCACAGTGGCACAACTGTAGAGTCGCTGCCTCACAGCGGCAGAAAACCCGGGTTCGATACTGACTGTGGGTGCTGTCTGTATGGAGTTTGTACATTCTCCCCGTGACTTTGTGGGTTTTCTCCGGGTGCTCCGGTTTCCTCCCACATCCCAAAGACGTGCAGGTTTGTAGGCTAATTGGCTGCAGCAAATTGTCCCTAGTGTGTAGGATAGAACTGGTGTACGGGGTGATCATTGGTCGGGTGGACTTGGTGGGCCGAAGGGCCTGTTTCCATGCTGTATATCGAAACTATACTAAAATAGAACAGTACAGCGTGGGAGCAGGTCTCATCCAACACGAAGCCTCCTTGGAGAAGGGAATCCGTTCTCACTCCAAGCTTCTTCAGAATGACCCAGTCGCCCCGTCCTGTAGAGTTTCAGCCCAGAGACACACACACAGTGTGTCAGGGGTGATGGGGAGAAGGCAGGAGAATGGGGTTAGGAGGGAGGGATGGATCAGCCATGATTGAATGGAGGAGTAGACCTGATGGGCCGAATGGCCTAATTTTGCTCCTATCGCTTTATGAACTTACGAAGACACCTGCAAAGATTGGACTCCTTCATTAGCAAGTACTTCATTGCTCAATGTATTCTAACCAGCAATGAGCTTGCCACAGCTCTGAGTCTTGCCTGCAGCCCTGATATCCTTCCTGGTGCAGACACACAGAAATGGTGTGCATGAACGATAATCCAGGTAAAGGCTCAGCCACACGTGGTCAGGAGTATCTGTGCCTGGCAGTAGTATGAATAGACAATAGACAATAGGTGCAGGAGTAGGCCATTCGGCCCTTCGAGCCAGCACCGCCATTCAGTGTGATCATGGCTGATCATCCCCAATCAGTACCCCGTTCCTGCCTTCTCCCCATATCCCCTGACTCCACTATCTTTAAGAGCCCTATCTAGTTCTCCCTTGAAAGTATCCAGAGAACCGGCCACCTCTGCCCTCTGAGGCAGAGAATTTCACAGACTCACCACTCTCTGTGAGAAAAAGTGTTTCCTCGTCTCCGTTCTAAATGGCTTACTCCTTATTCTTAAACTGTGGCCCCTGGTTCTGGACTCCCCCAAGGCTCTCGACCCGAAACGTCCCCCAAGGGAAGAAGGGTCTCGACCCGAAACGTCACCAATTCCTTTCCCCCAGACACGCTGCCTGACCCGCTGAGTTTCTCCAGCAGTTTGGGTATCTCTTCAGTAGAAGATGGCCCCACCATGGCTCAGCGTAGCTCCGTGAGGTTGAATCACAGAAGTTGAAGGGTTGAACCCGAGTTATCTTAACATCTTAAGATAGCATCTTAATTCTAAGCAAATGACCTACAAGCTGGGTCATGTTTGGGAAAAGCGGTAGCAGTACAAGGTCTAGATGGCAAGAACTCACTTGGCCAGTAAACAAATTGCCCACATTTTGCCACAGAAGCCTGTGCCGGTCAAGTCAATGGATATTTTTAAGGCACAGATATATTCTTGATTAGTGCGGGTGTCAAGAGTTACGGGGAGAAGGTAGGAGAATGGGGTTGAGAGGGAGAGATAGATCAGCCATGATTGATTGGCGGAGTAGACTTGATGGGCCGAATGGCCTAACTCTGCTCCTACCACATGGCCTTATGATCTTTTGTACCTTATGTCGAGAAAATCAGAGAGTTGTGAATTTGTGGAATTCTCTGCCACAGAAGGCAGTAGAGGCCAATCCACTGGATGAATTTAAAATAATTTAAAAGAGAGTTAGATAGAAAACATATAAACTTGTAAATGGACTGGACAAGCTATATACAGAAAAAATGGTCCCAATGTTGGGGGAGTGCAGAACCAGGGGCCACAGTCTAAGAAAAAAGGGGAGGCCATTTAAAACTGAGATGGGAAAAAATCTTTTCACCCAGAGAGTTGTGAATTTGTGGAATTCTCTGCCACAGAATGCAGTGCAGGCCAATTCACTGGATGCATTTAAAAGAGAGTTAGATAGAGCTCTAGGGGCTAGCGGAATCAAGAGATATGGGGAGAAGGCAGGCACGGGTTACTGATTGTGGATGATCAGCCATGATCTCAATGAATGGCGGTGCTGGCACGAGGGGCCGAATGGCCTGCTCCTGCACCTATTTTCTATGTTTCTATGTGAAACATATGTTCAGTTTAGTTTATTGTCAGGTGTACCGAGGTACAGTGAAACACCTTTGTTGCATGCCATCCAGACTGCGGAAAGGCAATACATGATTACAATCGAACCATTCACATTGTAAAGAAAGAAGGCGCCTGCATCTTAGAAATATGGCGCGCAATATATGTCTTCGTGTCAGTTATTATTTGACCCTTGCACACGCAATAGGGGGTCTTCTTAAATTCATTGTCTGGAAGGCAGCACAAAGTAATTGAGGTGGGGAAAGGTTACATCTCTCCTCTGCCTTGTAATATCTTGTGGAATGTTTGACAGCAGCAATATAGCAGCAAGTGACGTCCATTGTTCAAGAGACTCGGTGTTGGAAGGGGGGCACCATGGATCACCTCTTAAGGGCCTGTTGCACTTGCCGATTTTTTTGGCGACTGCCAGCATCATTGACTGACGTATTAGCTCACCAATAAATTTGCGGCGTGACGCGGCGTGATGACGTACGACGCGCGGTGTGTTTTCAAGTGTCGCAACATTTTTTTTTGTCGCCGCTGGATTTTGAAACGTTCAAATTATTTTTTGCGACACTGATATGACGCTGGCAGTCGCCGAAAAAAATCACCACGTGGGACAGGCCCTTTACACTGCCAACGACATGCGCGCTGGTTGTGTATTTTTGCACGAATGTCTCATCTTTTTGCACAGTCGTTTCCTTTCACTTTGGTCTATTATCACGTGTACCGAGGGACAACGAAACGCTTTCCTTTTGTTTCGTTTTCGCTAAGTTGTGTAAATTTTACGTGGAATTTATATGTAATAATCAACGCTTTTGCGTGATTGTCTGAGTTTACGGGGAGATGGCGGGAGAAGGGGCTTGAGAGGGAAAAAATAGATCAGGCATGATCGAATGGTGGAGCAGAGTTGATGGGCCGAATGGGCCAAACCCGCTCCTATGTCTTATGGTCATATGGTCTTTATGCACCTGTGATGCTGCTGCGAGCAAGGACGCCAGGGCGTGCCCCGCCACTCCGCCCCTCAATCCCCCCCATGATCTCAAGATGTTATCAACATATTTAGCTATTTAACTGCTTCTGAAGTGCAATCATTGTTGCAATGTTGGAAATGTATGGGGGCGGCACAATGGCTCAACGGTACAGTTGCCACCTTACAGCGCCAGCGGCCGTAACATCACTGGTTGCTTCCGATCTACGGACATAAACAACAACTACCTACTGGCTGGCAGCGCTCCCCCAGACATCAGGAGAGCTGTCGCGAGTAGGACAGATTGTCTGAAACAACTGACAGAAGACAGACACCCATTACATGACCACGTGCCCCCTGCTAGGTGGTTAAAATCCCGTAAGAGCTTCCTAACCAGTGTCACCCCCATTGGAAACAACACCAACTGAAGCTCGCCTCCAGATGTGGAAGAACAGACTAGCCACTGTCCCTATTGTCACCAAGATGGGCATCCCAGCAGCAGGGAGCTTACCACCAGGTGCTGATGAACACTGGCTGAACTGGAGATGTCTCCACCGACTGCGAGCTGGGGTCGGGTGGTCAATGCTCAAATGGGGCAACATCGAGGGTACAACAACCTGTGGCTGTGGCACACAGACACACACAATGCAACACCTACTGCAATGCCCATTGCTGGATAATCCATGTACTACTGCAGACCTTGTACTTAGCACTCCAATAGCGCAACAATGTGTACCGCAGTGGTGAGCCACTATATAGCATTAGGACACGGAAGAAGAAGCGCCAGAGACCCGGGTTCAACCCTGATTACGGGCGCTGTCGGTGCAGAGTTTGTACGTTCTCACTGTGACCACGTGGGTTTTCTCCGGGTGCTCCGGTTTCCTCCCACACTCCAAAGACGTACAGATTTGTCAGTTAAATGGCTTTGGTAAAAATTGTAAAATTATCCCGAATGCGTGTAGGTTAGAGCTAAGGTCAGTTTAATTTATTGTCACGTGGACCGAGGTACAGTGAAAAGCTTTTGTTGCGAATTGTGGACGCAGCCCAGACCATCACACAAATCAACCTCCCTTCCATTGACTCCATTTACACTGCACTCTGCCTCGGCAAGGCCAGCAGCATAATCAAGGATGAGTCGCATCCTGGCCACTCCCCTCTCCCCTCTCCCATCGGGCAAAAGGTACAGAAGTGTGAAACCGCACACCTCCAGATTCGGGGACAGTTTCTTCCCAGCTGTTATCAGGCAACTGAACCATCCTACCACAACCAGAGAGCAGTGTTGAACTACTATCTAGTACATTGGCGACCCTCAGTCTATTTTTGATTGGGCTTTACCTTGCACTAAACTTTATTCCCTTATCATGTATCTGCACACTGTAAACGGCTCGATTGTCAGCATGTATTGTCTTTCCGCTGACTGGTTAGCATGCAACAAAAGCTTTTCACTGTACCTCGGTACACGTGACAATAAACTAAACTGAACTGATGAGCTTGCCTACTACTGACGTCTTCATAGTTTGATCTATAGCTGAGAAGTTCTGCTTCTATATCCAGAGGTGGGTTATAACAGGTTTGAATTTGCTTGTTGTTTTCGACTACAGAATAATGGGTTACTGACCATCTTGCATTATTTATATAACTGGGTAACTTCAGAATTCAAAATTACAAACATAATGGCAATGGAAGGAAATTCATCATCGGTAATATCAATTGAAGATAGTAAAAATAATGTATTCAGAAAGCACCTCATTATATATAAATGTTCACTGTGCTTCACATAATGACTTCCATTCTGAAGTAGTTTGTTCACCATGCAGCCATTAATATAGTGAGCATTCAACGCCTCAACCCTCCCACCGAACTGCGCACTTAACACCTGACGTGCAATTTTTAACCATCAGCAGCAAACTTGTAGATGGACCAAAAAAGCTGGAGTAACTCAGCGGGACCGGCAGCACCTCTGGAGAGAAGGAATGGGTAACTTTTCGGGTCGAGACCCTTCCTCAGACTCAAAACCTTGCGCTCATTCTAGGCTGGACACTCTGCTCCGCGGTCTTTACTCTTTGCAAAGCAGTCATTGACCCATACGACAACTTCAGTCATTAATACATTCACCAAAGGCTGCACGCATACAACCAGTCAGGCATAACCGGCCAGGACTTGCATTTAAAGCTGGAGTAACTCAGCGGGTCAGGCAACATTTCTGGAGAGAAGGAATTGGTGACGTTTCAGGTCGAGACCCTTCTTCAGACTCCTCTAGAGAGAAGGAATGGGTGATGTTTCGGGTCTGAGGAAAGGTCTCCACCCGAAACGTCACCCATTCCTTCTCTCCATAGAAACATAGAAACATAGAAATTAGGTGCAGGAGTAGGCCATTCGGCCCTTCGAGCCTGCACCGCCATTCAATATGATCATGGCTGATCATCCAACTCAGTATCCCGTACCTGCCTTCTCTCCATACCCTCTGATCCCCTTAGCCACAAGGGCCACATCTAACTCCCTCTTAAATATAGCCAATGAACTGGCCTCGACTACCCTCTGTGGCAGAGAGTTCCAGAGATTCACCACTCTCTGTGTGAAAAAAGTTCTTCTCATCTCGGTTTTAAAGGATTTCCCCCTTATCCTTAAGCTGTGACCCCTTGTCCTGGACTTCCCCAACATCGGGAGCAATCTTCCTGCATCTAGCCTGTGCAACCCCTTAAGAATTTTGTAAGTTTCTATAAGATCCCCTCTCAATCTCCTAAATTCTAGAGAGTATAAACCAAGTCTATCCAGTCTTTCTTCATAAGTCAGTCCTGACATCCCAGGATCCCATAGATGCTGGCAAACCCACTGAGTTACTCCAGCTTTTTGTGTCTATCTTTGGTTAAAACCCTCCCTGTTGGATTGCAACCTTGTCGTGGTCGGGGAGCTTGTGTGTCTCAGTGACCCCTAAAGCTATGCCAGCGGGAGGTCGAAGGGTAGAGGCGAGACGGAGAGCGATTCACTGGTCCTCCAGGTTGGAGGTTGAGCACAGGGCGAACAACCCTGTCTTGTAAAACAAATATGTTACAGAAACAGCAACTGAAGGAATCAACACTATTGGGCGTGATGGACTTCCAGGGCTATCGACAGATGCTAGGATGAATGTATCAGACAGCATACCAAGAATAGCCCTGCACTGGACACCGGAAGGGACTGACCTGGGGTAGCGTCCAGAAGCTAGCCCAGAACAGACAGGAGGCATAATAGGCAGTAAGTAAGTAAGTAAGTTGGTTAAAACCAGCATCGACAGTTCCTTCCAACACAGTATTTCCATTTAATATCCTGTTACACGCCTTCTCCAGCCCAAAACTATCCAATCCACTTTTTAATTCTCAAAACATTCCCCAAAAACTGTTATCAGTTACTTGGACCAAACTCCATTTAAAACTTGGGCTCAACTTAAAACATTTTTTTTAAAAATGTGATTGAAATTGCCTTTGTAAACTCGGCCTAGACAGGCCTGGAGCTCTCCATGGTACTGCATGGTTGCTGTTGGGTCCAGGTTAGTCGTTCTGCTTTGTTCATAGGTTCACAAGTGATAGAAGCAGAATTAGGCCATTTGGCCCATCAAGTCTACTCTGCCATTCATATCTTAACCCCATTCTCCTGCCTTCTCCCCATAACCCCTGACACCCGTACTAATCACGAATCTGTCAATCTATCTCTGTTTGCGATATCTATCTCTGCCTTAAAAATATCCATTGACTTGGCTTCCACAGACGAATTCCACAGATTCACCGCCCTCTGACTAAAGAGGTTTCTCCTCATCTCTCTTCACAAAAGAACTTTCTTTAATTCTGAGGCTACGGCCTCTGGTCCTAGACCCTCACTGGTGGAAACATCCTCTCTACATCCACTATATCCAGGCCAAGTTGGTGGGCAAGTTGGTCCGTAGGGTCTGTTTCCACGCCGTGTGACTCTGTATTCTGGGCACCAAGCGGAGGGCTGGGTTGTGATGTCCTTCTTACCTTCTTCTCGGGCAGTTTCTCAGCATGGCTCGCTTCCATTGCAGTCCTCTGGGTTCTGAGATGTCGCATGGCGGAAATCAGTGTGGCGATTACGGACTCTTCCAGGGATGGGTCAGTGGGTGGACAATTTGTGAGGCGGTCCACTCCTCCCTTGTCTTCACACTGCATGGTCTGGTACTTCGAATGAACATCTTCACAGGGATGGAGCCATTCATAACGATGAGACGGAGTGCAGGGAAGAGATCGAGAACCTTGTGCCATGGCGTCAGGACAACAGCCCCGGCCTTAACATCGGCAAGACGAAAGAGGCCTGGAGCTCTCCATGGTACTGCATGGTAACCCAGCTTGTCTTCATCAACAAAGTTACGGTACAAAAATATTCAACCGTTTCAAGTTCCCAAGCTTCAATATCACCGCACAATCTAACCTGGTCCATTCACACTGATGTGGTAAACAAGAAAGCCTGTCAGTGTATTTACTTCCTTAGGTGTCCAAGAAGATTTTAGCATGTCCATGAAGATTCTCAGACTGCAACAGATGCGCTACAGAGAATATTCTGATGAGTTGCATCTCAGCCTGGTGTGGCCACTATCCTGCCCTCGAGCATCTCAATCCATCATAGGCTCATCACTAGTTTACATACAGTCCATCTTCACTGTGTGGCATCAGGAAGATTGATTGATTATTGATTGATTGATTATACCTTTAATAATCCTTTACAGGAAATTACAGTGCCACGACAGCTTCAAGACAGACATAACACCACACATTTCCTCAAATAGCTTCCATACTTAACAAGTTAAAATACAAGTTAAAATACAAGTTAAAATACAATTAATTAAAAAAAGTGCAGTTATTTATGCGCATTATATAACCTTATAGCAGCTGGTAAACAGGACTTCCTATGTCTCTCAGTTTTGCACATTGGTGCAATCAGTCTCTGACTGAAGATGCTGCTCTTGATCACCTTCAGGGCATGGAGTGGGTGAGTGGGGTTGGTCATTATTAAGATGGGAAGTATCTTCAAGGGTGCATGTCACCCTGGCCATTCCCTTTTCGTTATGCTTGTAGAGCCCCTGTACACCAGCACTATCCTACACACTCGGGACAATTTTACAATTTACTGAAGCCAATTAACCCACAAACTTGTATGTCTTTGGAGTGTGGTAGGGAACCGGAGCACCTGGAGCAAAACCCACCTGGTCACAGGGAGAACGTAGAAACTCCCTACCCGTAGTCAGGATTGAACCTGGGTCTATGGCGCTGTGAGGCAGCAACTCTACCGTTGCGCCATTGTGCCGCCGTGATAATATCTTGGAGAAGATGCAGGTGCTCGATAGCTTGGACATTCTGAGCTCAGATTGGTCTCTTGCCCACTCTATCAGACTCATGAACAAATCACCCCCCACCCACCCCACTCTCTTCCCGGAATGCTGCCACTTTTACTCATAACTCCACAACATTTGCTTATTCGATTATTGCCCCTATTACTGTATCTATTATTATAATATATATTTTGTACTGACAGAGTCATAGGGTCATAGAGTGTTGGAACAGGCCATTTACGCCCAACTTGCCCACACCGACCAACGTGTCCCATCTACACTAGTCCCACCTGCCCATGCTTGGCCCATCACCCTCTAATCCTATCCTATCCAAGTACCAGTCCAAATGCCTCTTAAGTGTTATGATTGTACATGCCTCAACTATCTCCTCTGGCAACTCATTCGATATACCCATCACCCTTTGTTTAAAAAGATTACCCCTCTGGTTCCCATTAAACCTTTCCCCCCTCACTTTAAACCTATGTCCTGTGGTTCTCGATTCCCCTACTCTGGGCAAGAGACTCTGCAATCACATGATCTATTCCTCTCGTGATTTTGTACTCTACTAGTTGCATGCCAACCAGGAATTTCATTCATCTTTAATCAGAGGGTGGTGAATCTGTGGAATTATTTACCACAGTCGGCTGTGGAGGCAAAGTCAGTGGATATATTTAAGGCAGAGATAGATAGATTCTTGATCAGAATGCTGGCGAAACTCAGCGGGTGAGGCAGCATCTATGGAGCGAAGGAAATAGGGAAGGTTTCAGGTCGAAACCCTTCCTTCGCTCCATAGATGCTGCCTCACCCGCTGAGTTTCTCCAGCATTTTTGTCTACCTTCGATTTTCCAGCATCTGTAGTTCCTTCTTAAACATAGATTCTTGATCAGTACAGGTGTCGGAGGTTATGGGGATAAGGCAGGCAGAATGGGGTTAGGAGGGAGAGACAGATCAGCCATGATTGAATGGAGGAGTAGACTCGATGGGCCGAATGGCCTAATTCTACTCCTATCACTTATGACCTTATGATGTACACACTAGTGTGATCTGAATCTGAATCTATTTGCCAGAAGTGGGGAAATCAGTATTCGCAACACTGTTGGAACCAAGTGTTGGGTTGGTCTGGGTTGGGTGAGGAGAGAAGGTGTTGATATTAACGGCCCGACAACAGCAAAGTTGGATGCCGTGGTCCACGGGGGTTGTATCCATCCGCAAACTTAATGAGTTCTTCATTCCTACCTCCCTACCCACCCGCATCTACTGTGACGGTTATGGGTGGCAGGCAGGGCGCCGTTCTCACCCAACCATCTTGTCTTATCTAAGCAGGAAGGAACTGCCGATGCAGGTTGACGCCGATGAAAGACACAAACAGCTGGAGTAACTCAGCGGGACAGGCAGCGTCTCTGGAGAGAAGGAATGAGTGACGTTTCGGGTTGAGACACTTCTTCAAGATGCAAGTGGTCTGGAGGGGGGGGGGGGGGGGGGGGGCGCAGAATTGGGGAGTGGTGACTTTCTGATCCAACTCGCCTATTGGTATGGCCAGCACTCTATAGAGAGATCAGTAACCGCGCGGTAAGAGGGCGCACAAGGTGGGACTTCAGCCCAAAAGCACACAAGCGGGCAAGGAAGAAGCTGGTGGTGCAGCGGTAGAGTTGCTGCCTCACAGCGCCAGAGATCCGGGTTCGACCCTGACTACGGGTGCTGTCTGTACGGAGTTTGTACGTTGTCCCCGTACGTGTCTCAGAGATCTTCGGGTTCCCCCCCACACTCCAAAGACGTACAGGTTTCAAAGTTAATTTGGTGGAAATATCAATTGTCCCTAGTGTATCTGGGATAGTGTTAGTGTGGAGACTGGGCGGGCCGAAGGGCCTGTTTCCGCGCTGTATCTCCCTAAACTAAAACTAAAAATGAAAGCTTTGGATGCTGACAAAAAGGCTGGAGTATCTCAGCGGGTCAGGCAGCATCTCTGGAGAGAACGTTTCTGGTCGAGACCATTCTTCAGCCTGAGAGTCAGTCAAGGCTAATTGAATTATTTTTTTTACTAAAAGCCAATTATATCATCACACCCTCTTTCATTGTGAAGACCAGTGATGGCAATGTTTTAAAAAAATATATATATACAGCCGCTAGTATATACAGTGGGAAGGGAGGACTGTGGGAAGCGCGCAGCAGAAACCAGGCTGAGAACGATGTCTGCAATTCACATTGTAATCAATGAAAATACCTAACGAGGCAGCCTGCAAACGCGCTGGCCCGAGGATTCTCCTTATCATTAAATACACACGGGGCTGCAAATAAACGGCACCAATTTCCGCGTGGGAGTTGGGAATATCCCTGTTTCCAAGTAAAAGAGAAATATCCCTGTTTCTCAGGCTGACGGATAGAAGGAGAGTGTGGAAGGAACTGCAGATGCTGGTTTACACCGAACACAGGCACAACGTGCTGGAGTAACTCAGCGGGTCAGACAGCATCTCTGGAGAGAAGGAATGGGTGACGTTCTCTCCGGAGATGCTACCCGACGCGCTGAGTTACTCCAGGTTTTTTTGTGTCTATCTTCGGTGACAACCAGCATCTGCAGTTCCTACAGACGCAACTCTCCCGTAGCGATCTACCAACTTTCAATCCACCTACTGACACAATCTAGAGAAGACCGCGTACAACATTCACGTTAAAACCCCCCGGCGGAATCAAATGCATCCTTTCCACACACAACTTCACTTCCATCACAAGCAGTGTTTAGTATTGGGATCCGGACCGCTGCAGGAACCGAGCCTCTCTCCCCGCGCAAGCTGCGCTTTAGTAACATCAGAGTTTCGCATCTCGTCCGTGCAAAGGCAAAGGTAGTTGCGGCGAGCAAGTTGACCTCCTCTCCTCTCCCCACTCCCACCATCTCCCCTCCTCACAACCCCCCCACCCCCTCTCCTTCCCCACCCCCCACCCCATCCTCTCCTCCCCACCCCCTCTCTCTCCTCTCCCCTTCTTTCTCTTCCCCCCTTTTCCTCCCCCCTCTCCCTCTCCCCTCATCTCTCTCCCCGCCTCTTCTCTCTCACACTCCCCTATCACCCCTCTTCCCCTCCTCTCATCTCTCTAAACACATCCTCTCCCTCCCCCTCTCCCCTCATCTCTCTGCCCCTCTCCCCTCATCTCTCTCCCCCGCTCCTCTCCCCCTCTCCTCTCCCCGCTCCTCTCCCCCTCTCCTCTCCCCTCATCTCTCTCCCCTCTCCTCTTTCCCCCCTTCGCTTCCCCTCTCTCCGTTCGCTCCTCGCCCCCCCCCCCCCCCCCCCCCCCCCCCCACACACACCCACACATATTCTAGGGTATAGTCCTGCATATTATCAGCGCTCATCTTACCTGCCATCGGCAGCAAAGTTGCATCGGGCGGGCACATCGAGGCATCTGTCCGGCTGCACTGACCAGCAACTCCCCGAAGGCTGGGCTGTTTCCGTGGGCAGCGGCACTCTCGGGCAAAATAACAACAACAACCACAATAAAAAAATATATATAATCGCTGGAGGTGTTTTGAAGGAATCACTTGTGGATCCGGCGCCGCACGTTGCCGGCGACTAGATCCGATCCTCCAGTTGAGGGTGGCGGTCAGAGGCGGGGAAGCCGAGGCATGAAGGGCAGAGCTGGCCCGATCACACACAGCCACTTCGCCAGCGTGGTTCTGTCCATGTACCATACAAGGCGGCGTGTGGATGGATGTGTTGTTTGAGCGGCGGCGGGCAAGCTAACGTGTGTGTGTGTGTCCCTTTCCAGCGACTGCCTCGCACGGTGCTCCCCTCCCTCCCCCCTCCCTCCCTCCCTCTCTCCTTCCCTCCCTCCCTCTCTCCTCTCCCCTCTCTCCTCTCTCTCTCCTCCCTCTCCTCCTTCACTCCTTCGGTCCCATCCCTCCTCATCCTCCTCCCTCCCTCCTCTCCTTCTCCCTCCCTCCCTCTCTCCTCCCTCTCTCCCTCACTCCTTCCCTCCCTCACTCCTTCCCTCCCTCCCTCTCTCCTCCCTCCCACCTTCCCCCCTCCCTCCTCTCCGGAGCGGAGACTGGTTGTGAACCGAATACTAATCATCTGCACAACAAACGTTTGCTCGTTTCTCCTCTCGCTCCACTTTTTCCTCTTCTGGGCTTGTTTCCGCTACAATGTCATTTATCCTCTCCACACTGTAATCTATCTATATATATATATATTTCCCTTTGCCCTGACAATCTTTCTCTGCCAATTAATTTTAGTCGCTTTTAATTCCCGTCCCTTCGCGTTCTCTTTGGTTATTTGAGTAACGAGACGTTCTCGGTTTTTAAACTAAACCGGTCCACATGTTTGCTGGCTGATGTACATTCGCCCCCGTTACGGGAAGGACGAGCAGGCTTCGGGAACGGCGCAGAGGTGGTTTACAGGAATGTTGCCTGGATTAGGGGAGTATTAACAGGAGGGAGAGGTTGGACAGACTTGGATTGTTTTTTCTGGAACGTTGGAGGTTGCAGGGAGAATTGATAAAACTATATATATATACTAGACCAAGTGCAGACCCGTTGGGTCTGTTCCCCCAACGTGCGGTTGTGGGGGGGGGGGGGGGGGGGCGGCACGCAGCGTCACACACACTAACTATCTCTCCCCCGCCGCACTCACGCTAATTACCCCCTTGATATTATATTAATATGATTAATTTGCACCTTTTACCCCATAACCACCCTATCTACTGACGCATAGCCCCTAACTTGCAGTCACATCTAGAGAGGGGGGGGGGGGGGGGGGTAGATAGTGAGGGCAGAGAGAGAAGGGGCAGAGGCAGAGAGAGAGACAGAGACACAGAGAGAGGGCAAGAGGGATAGGGGGTGGAGAGGAGGATAAGAGGGAGCGTGGGTGAGGGGGGAAAGGTAGGGGAGGAGCGAGAGAGGGTGAGAGTGAGGGGGAGAGAGAGGGGGTGCTGAGAGGGGGGTGAGGTGGGGAGCAGGGAGGGAGGGTGGAGGGAAGAGGGTAGGGGGTGTGGAGGGGAGGGGGGTTAGGGTAGGGAGGGAGGGTTGGGGGAGGGGATCGAGAGGAGGAAGGGGGGAGAAAGAGGGGGAAAAAGAGAAAGGGGGAGAGGAGCGGAGGGGGAGAGGAGAGGGGGGGATGAGGAGAGGGGGGAGGGAGGGGGAGAGGGGGGAGGGAGGGGTGAGGAGGGGGGGGGAGAGGGAGAGGGGGGGGGGGGGGGGGGACGAGGAGAGAGGTGGAGTCGGTGGGAGAGGATGAGGGGGGAGGAGAGGAGATGGCGGGGGGAGAGGAAAGGGGGGGAGAACCTAAACAACATTTTAGAACCAAAAAAGACACATTCTGCAAGCATTGTAGAACCAAAAGAGACACTTTTTGCAAACATTTTAGAACCAATAAAAACTTTTTGCAAACATTTTAGAACCAATTGACACATTCTGCAAGCGTTTTAGAACCACTAAGGACACTTACATTTGAGTAGACATGTGTTCAGTGTTATTCACAGCTCAGAGAAACGTGACCCTCTGCCTTCCTCCAGCTTGCAGACACTGATTGAGGCACACCACTTCCTGGCTTTATAGTCCCTCCCCCCTGCCGCCAGCAGGGGCAGCAGAGAGAATGGAAAATTTTGTAAAATCATTAATATCTCTGTCATTTTTCATCGATGGGAAAAATCCTTGGCACACATACGGCGGAGCAGGTCTCTGAGCGTGGCCAAAATTGACGGCCGTAGGTGGCGGCGTTCTCTCGGAAATCGCAGCACAGATGGCTAAAACCGGTCAAGAACAGACTTTTAGTAATATATATATATATATACATGAGATGAATGAATCGGGTAGATGCACAGAATCTCTTGCCCAGAGTAGGGGAATCGAGGACCAGAGGACATAGGTTCAAGGTGAAGGGGAAAAGATTTAATAGGAATCTGAGGGGTAACTTTTTCACACAAGGCGGGTGTATGGAACACGCTGCCAGAGGGGGTAGTTGAGGCTGGGATTATCCCAACGTTTAAGAAACAGTTGGACAGGTACATAGATAGGACAGGTTTGGAGGGATATGGACCAAATGCAGGCAGGTGGGACTAGTGTAGTTTGGACATGTTGGTCGGTGTGGGCAAGTTGGGCTGAAGGCCCTGTTTCCACTCTATGACTATATAACATTATGAGTGGCGTAAAGAAGTCAGAATCTTTTTTTTCCCAGGAAGGAAATATCAAATAGCAGAGAGGGGCAGAGTTTAAAGGATATGTGCGGGGCAAGTGTTTTTCTTTTTCACAGAGGGTGGTGAATTCCCGGAACGTGGTGTCATGGGTGGTGGTTAAGGCAGATACAATAGTGTGATTTAGGAGACTTTTGGATAGGCACATGGCTCTGCATAGAATGGAGGGATACGGATTATGTGCAGGCAGATACGAGTTGGTCTTAGCATCATGTGTCGGAAGGAACTGCAGATGCTGGTTTACACCAAGGTTAGACACCAAATGCTGGAGTAACTCAGTGGGACAGGCAGCATCTCTGGATAGAAGGAATTGGTGACATTTCGGGACGACGAGACCCTTCACCAGACCTAAAGGGTCTCGACCCGAAACGTCACCCATGCCTTCTGACCAGAGATGCTGCCTGTCCTGCTGAGTTACTCCAGCATTTTGTGTCTGTCTTTGGTCTTGGCATCATGTTTGGCATGGACATTGTGGGCCAACGGGCCTCTTCTTGTGCTGTACTGCATCTTGTTCTGTGAACCGAGATGTTGCCTGTCCATTTCCTCTGCAGATGCTGCCCGGCCTGCTAAGTTCCTCCAGATTCCAGCATTTGCGGTCCCCTGTTGCTCCAGATTAGTTGCCTGTTTTGCCTTAAGAACACAAGAGTAAATGTTGGCTCCGCAACCCTTTTCCTTCTCGTGCTGATGAAATTCTCAAGCCCCGGGCTATTCTGTTGCTGGAGTTCATTTCACTCCCTCAACGGGACCCTAAACTTATCATTGGTACCATTTGACCTCAGTTCGAATTAGTCTCCATTTCCTCCCACTTTTTATTTTTTTATTTATTTAATTTTATTAGAAGTAAGTACAATCATATGGCACCAAAGTGCCAAATATATATTTTCATAATACATTTTATGTACAGCTTCTTTAAAAAAAAAAATCTCGACCATCCCTCGTCCAGTCCTGAAACAGTTAGCTTTTACAATTGTGTTGCACCATATGATTCCAAAAAGACGACAAATGGAGACCAACTCGTTATGAATTGGTCTGATTTATCCTTCCCACTTTTCAAGGATTCCAATGTACATGTAACATTTCCCAGTGCTTAAGATAGACACAAATTGCTGGAGTAACTCAGCGGAACAGGCAGCATCTCTGGATAGAAGGAATAGGTGAGGTTTCGGGTCACAACCCCTTCTTCAAACATCTATCCAGAGATGCTGCCTGCCCCGCTGAGTCACTTCAGCAATTTGTGTCTATCTTTGGTGTAAACCAGCATCTGCCAGTTCCTTCCTACACATTTCCCAGGTGCTTACCTAGTTTAGATTTCCAAGTGCTATGGGTTTTAAATTCAGTTTTTTTTTTTACACTCATTTCCATTCATTATGGAAGAGAGATTTCAAAGATTAACGTTTAAGTGATTTTTCAAGCCTGAAGCCAGGAGAGGTTTGGGAAAAATAAAGTATGACCTTGCAGCCAGAGAACGATCTCTAACCGCATCCTTGGCTTTGGCCCATTTAGTTAAAACTGGGAATTCTGAATGACTGAATGATGGGAGAGAAATGGTGGGAGAGTCTAGGACTAGAGGTCACAGCCTCAGAATTAAAGGACGTTCCTTTAAGAAGGAGATGAGGAGGAATTTCTTGAGTCAGAGGGTGGTGAATCTGTGGAATTCTTTGCCATAGAAGGCTAGAGGCCAAGTCAGTGGATATATTTAAGGCAGAGATAAATAGATTCTTGATTAGTACGGGTGTCAGAGGTTATGGGGAGAAGGCAGGAGAATGGGGTTAGGAGGGAGAGTTAGATCAGCCATGATTGAATGGCGGAGTAGACTTGATGGGCCGAATGGCCTAATGCTTCTCCTATCACTTATGGCCTTATGACCTTACAGCATCGCAACAGCTGTCAAATGTATTGGCGGCTCCATCAGCCATGATCATATTGAATGGCGCTGCTGGCTCGAAGGGCGGAATGGCCTACTCCTGCTCCTATTTTTCTATGTTTCTATGTTTCTATGCTGCCTGGCCTGCTGAGTTCCTCCAGCATTTTGTGTTTTGCTCAAGAAGTTCCCTGTGCCTCCACTTGAACTGGTTGGTTTGCCTTCAGAACATAAGGGCAGATGCAGGTAAATCCTTGCGAGCCCAGGGCGGGGAAGCACTGCACCCACAGGCATTGAGAGTCCAACCTGGACCTCAGTATAAGGTTCAAGACCAAGACCAGGTTCCCACCATGGCCCCATCATGGGCTTCTTCAGGTCACCTGATGGACTTAGAGTCATGGAGTGGAAGCAGGTCCTTCAGCCCAACTTGCCCACTCCGACCAACATGTCCCAGCTACACTAGTCCCATCTGCCTGCGCCTGGTCCATATCCCACCAAACTTGGCCTGGCTCTACCCCTTTCTGCCAAAGCGATTGGTGGGCAAAAGACACGTGACTGACACCGACCAATCGCCCTCTTTGGAGATCTAGTCACATGACTCGAATGGAGCACCGGCCTTGAAGGGTGATTGAGTCTAGCAACCAACAAGATACCAATGTATCTCTCTAGTTTGACAGGGCCACTGACAGATGTCACAACTACTGTTTGGCTCTAGGACATCTCTGGGCAAGAAAATGGCGAGGCTGAATCCTAGGGCTTTTCTGATAAGCCCCCACACTTGCTCGTCATAAGGAGAAAGCAAGGGAGAGGTAGAGTGATTAACCGAGGAGAGGCCTCAGTACAGGTTAGGTAGTCACAAAATCCAAGTGTGTAGGAAGGAACTGCAGATGCTGGCTTACACCAAAAATGCTGGAGTAACTCAGCGGGCCAGGCGGCATCTCAGGGGAAAATGGATAGGCGCCCGTTTCGGGTCTAGACACTTCTTCAGTCTATGCCGAACATCAACCGCACATTCACACCAGTTCTATCTCTCTTCCTCATCCACTCCCTACACACCGCGACAATCTACAGAGGCCAATTCGACCCAAAATGTCACCCATTTCTTCTCGCCAGAGACGCTGCCTGACCCGCAGAGTTACTCCAGCCTTTTGTGTCTATCTCCAGTGTGAACCAGCACCTGCAGTTCCTTCCTATACTTATTGTAGGTTAATCCTTTTGCATTTCTTTCCACATTGTGGTGACACTAGGCTTGTGGAGTATATACTCTTTGACAGATGGGCATCGAGGAGTCTTGAAGTCCAAGACAGTGTCGTGGAGTCCACTGGCAATTAAACAGAGGACCATCCTCATTAGACCCCCTTCATTGGGGGCGGCACGGTGGCACAGCAGTAGAGTTGCTGCCTTACAGCTCCATAGACCCAGATTCAATCCTGACTACGGGGGCTGTCTGTACGGAGTTTGCGCGCTTTCTCTGTAACTTGCATGTGATTTCTCCGAGATCTCCCATTTCCTCCCACACTCCAAAGACGTACAGGTTTGTAGATTAATTGGCTTGGTATGTTTGTAAAATTGCTCCTAGTGTGTGTAGGATAGTGCTAGTGTGCGGGGATCGCTGGTCGGTGCGGACTCGGTGGGCTGAAGGGCCTGTTTCTGCGGCCTGTTTTCGCTAGGACAACAGATGGCACAATGGGCTAAGTGTTCGGCTGGCAACCGGAAGGTAGCTGGTTCGAATCCCGCTTGGAGTGCATACTGTCGTTGTGTCCTTGGGCAAGACACTTCACCCACCTTTGCCTGTGTGTGTGGATGTAATTATGTGAAGCACTTTGGGGTCAATGCAAGTTGACTAAAAATGTGCTATATAAATAAAGAAATTTAATTTAGTAATATTTTTAAAAATTGGAGCATCATTGCAATGATATACCCAATTTACCTCACACATTTTTATTAATTCCATAGGCTTAGCTGTAAAAAAACTCATGACATAATTGTAAAGAATGAGTACCACCCCTTCCCCGCCCCCCTCCCCCCCCCCGTCACCCCCCCATTCACCCTCCCCTTCCCCCCCTCCCCCCATCGCCCCCCCCCCCCATTCACCCTCCCCCTTTCCCCCCTCCCCCCAAAGTCCCAGCAAGTATTTATACTCCAATCAATGTCACTAAAAAGAATACCCCGCCTTTCTTGTGTTACTGTTGATACAAACAATTTGGCTGTGCTGTTTCCACCTCAGCAGTCACATCGTAGGAGTAGTATTCCTTTGGCTGTACAACTGTTTGGTAACGTCTTATGACGGGTGTGATTAATGCTAATTAAATTAAAGCCTTTTTCAACTCCCCCATAAGACCATAAGGCATCGGAGCAGAATTAGGTCATTTGGCCCATTGAGTCTGTTCCAACATTCAATCATCACAGATCTGTTTCTCCCGATCAACCCCATCCTCCTGCCTTCTCCCTGTAACCTTTGCCGCTCTTATTAATCCGCTTTAAAAATACTCAATGACTTGGCCTCTGTGGTAATAATTCTCCACAGATTTCTCCTCATCCCTATTCTAAAGGTACGTCAATTCAATTTTCATTTTCAGGCTGTGCCCTCTGGTCTTAGACGTCCCCACGACTGGATACATCCTCTCCACGTGCACTCTATCTGGGCCTTTCATTATTTGCTGGGGTTTCAATTAGATGCCCCCCCATCCTTCTAAACAAGTGCTAGTTATTGGCTAGTTGGACAAGGTATGGCTTAATAACTGTATGTATGGTTTTAGTATAGTTTTGAGATACAGTGCGGAAACAGGCCCTTCGGCCCACTGAGTCCGCACCAACCAGCGATCCCCGCACACTAACACTATCCTACACACACAATTTAAAAAATATTTTAATGTGCCAAGCCAATTAGCCTACAAACCTGTACGTCTACGGAGTGTGGGAGGAAACCGAATATCTTGGAGAAAACCCACGCAGGTCACGGGGAGAACGTACAAACTCAGTACAGACATCACCCGTAGTCAGGATTGAACTCGGATCCCTGGCGCTGCAAGGCAGTCGCTCTACTGCTGCGCCACTGTGCCCCCTGTTTGTTGAACAATGTATTCTGCATCAAGTAACTAGGTAACCTTTCACCTGGGCCACACCTTCAAGGTAACAAGGCCCATTTGTCGCAATTAATTGTTCAAAGAAAGATGAAGAGGAGATAATTTTTTTTGTGACATAGAAACATAGAAATTAGGTGCAGGAGTAGGCCATTCAGCCCTTCGAGCCTGCACCGCCATTCAATATGATCATGGCTGATCATCCAACTCAGTATCCTGTGCCTGCTTTCTCTCCATACCCCCTGATCCCTTTAGCCACAAGGGCCACATCTAACTCCATCTTAAATATAGCCAATAAACTGGCCTCAACTACCTTCTGTGGCAGAGAATTCCAGAGATTCACCACTCTCTGTGTGAAAAATGTTTTTCTCATCTCGGTCCTAAAAGATTTCCCCCTTATCCTTAAACTGTGATCCCTTGTTCTGGACTTCCCCAACATCGGGAACAATCTTCCTGCATCTAGCCTGTCCAACCCCTTAAGAATTTTGTAAGTGACGAGTTGCTATGATCTTGAATGCACTGTTTTATAGTAGATGAAACCCAATACTGAAGCAAGATTCAAGATTCTTAAACATAGATGATAATGTTATCAGTGAGGAAGATTCATAGGTTCCTGTAACACCCTGTCAGAAAAACGACTATCAAATTCGATCTGAACCTTTTCATTCCTCTAGTCCCCCCCTCCCTCCCCCCCGATTCTCAGTCTGAAGGGTCTCGACCCGAAACGTCACAGATTCCTTTCCTCCAGAGATGCTGCTTGACCCGCTGAGTTACTCCAGAACTTTTGTGTCCATCTCAATTCAATTCAGTTTAGTTTATTGTCACGTGTACCGAGGTACAGTGAAAAGCTTTTGTTGCGTGCTTCCATGATTACAATCGAGCCGCTTACAGTGTACATGGTAAGGGAATAACGTAGAGTGCAAGGTAAAGCCAGTATCAGTCTGTATTAAGAATAAAGCCAGTATTAAGGATAAGGAGTAAGCCATTTAGAACGGAGACGAGGAAACACTTTTTCACACAGAGAGTTGTGAGTGTGGAATACTCTGCCTCAGAGGGCGGTGGAGGCCGGTTCTCTGGATACTTTCAAGAGAGAGCTAGATAGGGCTCTTGAAGATAGCAGAGTCAGGGGATATGGGGAGAAGGCAGGAATGGGGTACTGATTGTGGATGATCAGCCATGATCACATTGAATGGCGGTGCTGGCTTGAAGGGCCGAATGGCCTACTCCTGCACCTATTGTCTATTGTCTATTGTAAAGTCCGATCAAAGACAGTCTGAAAGTAGTTCAGATTCTCTGGTTGCGGTAGGATGGTTCGGTGATATCTTCGATGATATCTTCGGTGTAAACCAGCACCTGTAGGTTCTTCCTATACGTTCCAAATAACTGCCTTCCTCCCATTTTTAAATGCGTCAGCATCTTTATGAAGTGCCAGTAGTACAGTGTGATTGCAGACTAACTGCTGAGCACTGATCAGATATTAAACTAGACACTGAGAAGATGTAGACACAGGTCATAAAGTCATAAGTGATAGGAGCAGAATTAGACCATTCGGCCCATCAAGTCTACTCCGCCATTCAATCATGGCTGATCTATCTCTCCCTGCCAACCCTTCTCCCCTGCCTTCTCCCCATAACCTCTGACACCCAAATTAATCAAGAATCTGCTTTAAAAATATCTACTGACTTGTTCTCCACTGCCTTCTGTGGCAAAGAATTCCACAGGTTCATCACCTTCTGACTAAACAAATTCCTCCTCATCTCCTTTCTAAAGGAACGTCCTTTAATTCTGAGGTGATGACCTCTAGTCCTAGACTCTCCCACGAGTGGAACCATTCTCTCCACAGCCACTCTATCCAAGCCTTTCACTGTTCGGTATGGACCACGTGATCTGGTGCCTTCGTAAGACGGTGCCAGTCATTAGCAATGTGTTCGGGGAGGATGTGGTGCTTTATTGGAATTGAAGATAATAATAATAATAATAATAATGGATGGGATTTATATAGCGCCTTTCTAATACTCAAGGCACTTTACATCGCATTATTCATTCACTCCTCAGTCACACTCGGTGGTGGTAAGCTACTTCTGTAGCCACAGCTGCCCTGGGGCAGACTGACGGAAGCGTGGCTGCCAATCTGCGCCTACGGCCCCTCCGACCACCACCAATCACTCACACACATTCACACACAGGCAAAGGTGGGTGAAGTGTCTTGCCCAAGGACACAACGACAGTATGCACTCCAAGCGGGATTCGAACCGGCTACCTTCCGGTTGCCAGCCGAACACTTAGCCCACTGCGCCATCTGTCATCCCAAAATCCTTGCAACACCAATGGTCTGTCCTCATAGCTGCCTGTGTCCAAGTTATTATCTGCCAGATGTCGACAAGAGGTATATTATCTCCGCAACTCTGATGTGTCAGCATTGCATGTATATTTGACACTACACCACAGGTTTATATTTTATATAACGCCAGCTTGTGAGGGGCACATCTTTATATTCCACTGGGATAAGGAAGGGGTATGGATTGATATTCCGTGCTTGGATCTCCAGCTGTGAAGTTGGATGCTGCCTGCTTACGACTTTCTGCCCATTGACATAACAGGTGATTATGTTCAAGCATCTTACTTTGCTGTCTATGGAGAAGAAAGCATCATTCTGGAACAATGCCACGGGAGATCCAAGGATAATAAACAAAAGACCATAGACAATAGGTGCAGGAGTAGGCCATTCGGCCCTTCTAGCCAGCACCGCCATTCAATGTGATCTTGGCTGATCATCCACAATCAGTAGCCCGTTCCTGCCTTCTCCCCATATCCCCTGACTTTGCTATCTTTAAGAGTTCTGTCTAACTCTCTCTTGAATGCATCCAGAGAATTGGCCTCCACCGCCCCCTGAGGCAGAGAATTCCACAGATTCACAATTCCATGGGTAAAAAAGATTTTTCCTCATCTCCGTTCTAAATGGCTTACCCCTTATTCTTAAACTGTGGCCCCTGGTTCTGGACTCCCCCAACACCGGGAACATGTTTCCTGCCTCTAGCGTGTCCAAACCCTTAATAATCTTATATGTTTCAATAAGATCCCCTCTCATCTAAATTCCAGACTATGCAAGCCCAGCTGCTCCATTCTATCAACATATGACAGTCCCGTCAACCCAGCAATTAACCTTGTAAACCTACGCTGCACTCCCTCAATAGCAGGAATGTCCTTCCTCAAATTAGGAGACCAAAACTGCACACAATACTCCAGGTGTGGTCTCACTCGGGTCGTGTACAACTGCAGAAGGACCTTTATGCTCCAGTGAAGGTGGTGGAGGCAGGTTCGTTTTTATCATTTAAAAATAAATTGGATAGTTATATGGACGGGAAAGGAATGGAGGGTTATGGTCTGAGCGCAGGTAGATGGGACTAGGGGAGAATACGTGTTCGGCACGGACTAGAAGGGTCGAGATGGCCTGTTTCCGTGCTGTAATTGTTATATGGTTATATGGTTATATTGAACTCTTGTTATGAAATAATGGGGAATATGGACGCCTTGATTGTTTTGTGCTTCAGCTTAGATTAGGCTGAAGCATGGTGGTGGCATGGTGGTGCAGCGGTAGAGTTGCTGCCCTATGGCACCAGAGACCCGGGTTCGATCCTGACTACGGCTGCTTGTCTGTACGTTCTCCCCATGACCAGCGTAGGTTTTCTATGAGGCCTCCGGTTTTACCCCCCACTCTCCAAAGATAGACAGGTTTGTAGGTTAATTGGCTTGCTATGAATGTTAATTGTCCCTATTATGTGTAGGATATTGTTAGTGTGCGGGGATCGCTGGTTGGCGTGGACTTGGTGGGCCGCAGGGCTGTTTCTGCATTGTATCTCTTAACTAAACTAGTGATTCCCAGAGTAAATACAAAACATGGGAAAGCAGGATTTAGTTACTATGCAACAAATAGCTGGAATAAACTTCCTGAAGATTTAAGACTTGCCTCAACTTTGACCACTTTTAAAACAAGACTGAAAACTTTTATGTTTACTTTAGCTTTCAGCTAAATCTTAACTACATTGCACTTTTAACTTTTGCACTTTTTATAATGCATTTTTAATTTTGTTTTTCTTTTCTTTTAGTTCTTCTATTTTATTTCATTTTATTATTTCATTTATTGTATGACATGTTTGTATGTGAAGCACTTTGAGTCTGCCTCGTGTATGAAATGTGCTATATAAATAAAGTTGCCTTGCCTTGCCTTGCCTAAACTAAAGCAAAGGAGAATTGATGTAAAATCACATTAATCTCCCAATTAACCAAACAAACCATTTCTTCACACTCTTATACTTCGGCGAGACCAAGCGCAGACTGGGCGATCGTCTCGCTGAACACCTTCGCTCATTCCGCCTGGGCCTACGCGATCTCCCGGTAGCAAACACTTTATATTCCTGGTCCCATTATAACACTGACCTTTCTGTCCTGGGCCTCCTCCATTGTCAGAGTGAGGCTAAACGCAATTTGGAGGAACAGCACTTGTATTTCGCTTGAGCAGCTTTCAACCCAGCAGCATGAACCTTGATTTCTCTAACTTCAAGTAACCCTTGCATCCCCTCTCTCTCTGCCCCTCCCCCACCCTAGTCATCAAACTAGTTTCAATGTCATCATGTTGCTGCGTTGTCTGTATAACTTGTTATCACCAACCCCGACATCCATCCTGGGACCATTTCTTTTGATCATCATTACTTTCTTGCATATCTTTCATTCATTTGTTCTATAATCTCTCTATATCACCGTCTATATCTCTCGTTTCCCGCTCCCCTGACACTCCTGCTAAAGACGGGTCTCGACCCGAAACATCACCTATTCCTTTTCTGCAGAGATGCTGCCTGTCCCGCTGAGTTACTCCAGCATTTTGATGTCGATCTTCCATTTCTTCACGTGGATGGGATACTTTTTCCTACTGTGCATTCTGCGTAAAGTGAAACATTGCTCTGGAACAGTGCACCAGTTTCCAAATGAAGAAGGGTCTCGACCCGAAACGTCACCTATTCCTTCGCTCCATAGATGCTGCCTCACCCGCTGAGTTTCTCCAGCATTTTTGTCTACCTTCGACTTTTCCAGCATCTGCAGTTCTTTCTTAACCAGTTTCCAAATACACCATTCTATCATTTTCTCGCAGGAACGTTTATTTAAAAATTTTTTTTTTTCCATTTGCTGAACCTTGCATGCCAACCCAACTTTCGTCATGAAGGACTGAGATGGTGAACATCTGCTAGACTACCCTTAACGGTAAGATTACGTAACGCTACCCCTGTAACTGCAAACGTATAGAACAGATTTTTAGGCGTAGGTTTTTAAGCCCCTGTCCCACTTAGGAGACCTAAACAGCAACCTCTGGCGACCTTGCCCGCCACCCAAGGTTTCCATGAGCTCACCGGAGGTTTTGATCACTCCCCCTAATGGTCGAAAGTGGTTTCTGCGTGGTTGAGGCTTCATCTAGGTTTCATCATGATTAAAACCGGCCTTGACTAAAAATAGGTTGCCGTTTTAAAAATCGATCATTTTTTAGTCGCAGGTCTAGTCGAAGCCGGTTTTCTTCATAGTCGAGGAAGGTTTTCAACATGTGCGTGGTAGGTGGTAGGAGGTTGCAGGTCACCTCGACCTTGATTATTTTTTGGGTGGCGGACAAGTCACCAGAGGTTGCTGTTTAGGTCTCCTAAGTGGGACAGGGGCTTTACTGTTTATCATTTTCTGCAGTTTCTCTTGGGTTTTTTTTTCCTGATTTATTCTATTGCATTCGGATATTATTTATTAATCTCACTGCCAGCTGCACATTGATGAGTTCACAAAGAAGGCACACCAGTTCCTCCACTTTCTCAGAAGTTCTGAAGAAGGGTGTCGACCCGAAACGGCTCCTATTCATTTTCTACAGAGATGCTGCCTGACCCGCTGAGTTACTCTAGCTTTTTGTGTCTATGTTCAGAGTGCAAAGAGGTGGTCCATAGTGTTGAGGTCAAAATAGGGTTGTGCATGTCAATGAGCAAGTTTTGCAAATGCTTTCCCCTGATGCTGTATGACTGTTGTGCTCGAATAAAAAGTTTTAAAATGCTACCACTGGACTCGGCAAATCCTTGAGAATTCAGTGATCCTTCTGCCTCCGCTGCTTTGTCTGTTCAATCTTGGACTAATCTTTGGTTTGCAGCAGGTACACAAAAATGCTGGAGAAACTCAGCGGGTGCAGCAGCATCTTTGGAGCGAAGGAAATAGGCAACGTTTCGGGCCGAAACCCTTCTTCAGAAAGTTTGCAGCAAATGGTGGAGATTGTCCAGGCAATTACTGCTGTGCTCATTGTGACCAACAGAGGGAGCTTGTGTACCAATGTGACCCCCAGGTCTCTTGGTATCCATGTTGCTTCTTCAGGTAAGTGCAGGTTCTGTATAAACTATTTTTGGGAGTCAGGGTGATTATTTCCACCAAAATTGTCCTGCTGCGCAATCCGTAACCTGAGATCAAATAAGCAGCCAAAATGTGTAAGGGGTAAGTGCAGATGCTGGTTTAAACTGAAGATAGACACAAATAATATACCTCAAATAAGCAGCGTTCATTTCCCCTTAGAAACTGAAGGATGGTAAGTAACAGCATTAAACGTCATTAAAACTATGTTGCTCATTTAGATTAGTGCAGAGGTGCAGCATGGAAACAGGCCCTACGGCTCACTGAGTCCACGTCAACCATCGATCGATCACCCGTTGACACTGGTTCTATGATAGCCCACTTTCTCATCCACACCCTACACATGAGGGCCAATTAACCTACAAACCTGCACGTTTAGTTTAGTTTTGGTATAGTCCTTCTGCTGACCGATTAGCAGGCGACAAATGTTTTTCACTGTACCTCGGTCCACGTGACAATAAACGAAACTACAAACCTGCGTGTCTTTGGGGTGTGGGGGGGTGGATACCGGAGCACCCGGAGGAAAATCCCACGCGGTCACAGGGAGAACGTGCAAACTCCACACAGACAGCACCCGAGGTCAGGATTGAACCTGGGCATCTGGCGCTGCGAGGCGGCAGTTCTACCCGCTGCGCCACCGTGCTGCTCCTAAAGGGCCTGTCACACAATGCGAGTTCACCCAAGAGCTCTGCCGAGTTTAAACAAAAATCAAACTCGTGGTAAGTACGTGGAATGTACGTAGCGGGTACGTCGGAGCTCGTGGATGTCTCGTAGCGGCTCGTAACGCTAACGGCAGGCACTCGGGAAACGCGGAAACTCGTGACGTTTTTTCAACAGTGTGAAAAATGTCCAAGAGTAAAAATACACTCGTGATGAGGTACCACGAGTTTGATTTTTTTTAAACTTGGGGAGAGCTCTCGGGTGAACTCGCATCGTGGGACAGGCCCTTAATTGTCATGGTTACAGAGCATTAGGATGAGAGGGAGGACGATGCGTCTCATGAAGTCTCGAACAAGTTAGGGCTTTATTCTTTGGAGCGCAGAAGGTTAAGGGGGGACTTGATAGAGGTTTTTAAAATGATGAGAGGGATAGACAGAGTTGACGTGGAAAAGCTTTTCCCACTGAGAGTAGGGAAGATTCAAACAAGGGGACATGACTTGAGAATTAAGGGACTGAAGTTTAGGGGTAACATGAGGGGGAACTTCTTTACTCAGAGAGTGGTAGCTGTGTGGAATGAGCTTCCAGTGAAGGTGGTGGAGGCAGGTTCGTTTTTATAATTTAAAAATAAATTGGATAGTTATATGGATGGGAAAGGAATGGAGGGTTATGGTCTGAGCGCAGGTATATGGGACTAGGGGAGATTATGTGTTCGGCACGGACTAGAAGGGTCGAGATGGCCTGTTTCCGTGCTGTAATTGTTATATGGTTATTATATGGTTATATGAAGACAGTGAGATTGGGATTAGCGATGGGAGACTAGCGGGCCAGGATTAGCACGGAGGCAAAACACTGTGGGTGCTGGAAATGTGAAATTAAAACCAGAAAACGATGGAACTGTTGAGTGAGTCCAGCAGTGTCTGTGTGGGAAGAAACAGCCAGGTTTCTGGCATTTAATCGTAAGTCGAAACTGAAACTCGGAGATCCTTGTGACAGTAATTCTTGTCTCTGTCATTTGCTGTTCCTGCATTCTTGTACTTAAGTATGATTGTTCCAATGTGTAGTAAGATGTTTACTAATCTGAAAGCAAAAAAAGGAAAGGTACACATGACAAGAAAGTGCCACTGAATCATTGTCAACAGATTAGTGTTGAAGCAAGTCTGAAGAAGGGTCCCGCACCAGAAACATCACCTATCGACGATCTCCAGAGATGCTGCTTGACTTGCTGAGTTACAGTACTCCAGCACTTTGGGCCTTTTTTTTTTGTGTGTTCAGATCCATTCCGACGCTGGTGTTCCGATCATCCCGAGAGGGCCTGTACATTTGGCCGCCCGTAGCGGCGACTGCGGGGGGTTCAAAGGTTCCCGACCACGGGTGAACAAAGAGGAAGATGACTGAACTTTATTGCCTTCCCTCACAGTGGGGAAACGTTGATCCCGCTGTGTGGTGGATGGTCATGTTCAATTCTATCGTGTATTGTGTTCTTTTTATTTGTATGGCTGTATGGGAACTCAAATATCACTCTACCAATTGGTGCATGTGACAATAAATGTGAACAAACTTGAACAAACCTGCATCTAGAGTTCCTTGTGTCTCTAAACAGGATTCATGAACGGGAAAGACTCTGTGTGTGTGTGTGTGTGTGTGTGTGCGCATGTGTGTGTGTGTGCGCATGTGTGTGTGTGTGCGCATGTGTGTGTGTGTATGTGCGCATGTGTGTGAGTGTGAGTGTGTGTGTGTGTGTGTGTGTGTGTGTGTGTGTGTGCGTATGTGTGTGTGTGTGTGTGCGCGCATGTGTGTGTGTGTGTGTGTGTGCATGTGTGTGTGTGCGTGTGCGTGATTGTGTGTGTTTCTCTGTGTGTGCGCATGTGTGTGTGTTTCTGTCGGTGTGTGTGTGTGTGTGTGTGTATGCGTGTGTGTGTGTGTGCGTATGTGCGTGTGTGTGTTGTGTGTGTGCGTGCGTATGTGCGTGTGTGTGTGTGTGTATGTGCGAATGTGTGTGAGTGTGTGTGTGTGTTGATGTATGTGTGTGTGTGGTGTGTGTGTGTGTGTGTATGTGTGTGTGTGTGTGTGTGGTGTGTTGTGTGTAGTGTGTTGGTGTGTGGGTGTGTGGTGTGTGTGTGTGTGGGTGTGGTATGTGTGTGTGTGTGTGGTGTGTGTGTGCGCATGTGGTGTGGGCATTGTGGTTGTGTGGTGTGTGTGTGTGTGTGTGTGCGCATGTGTGTGTGATTCGGTGTGGTGTGTGTGTGTAGTGTGGTGTTATGTGGGTGTGAACGTGTGTGTGAGAATGTGGTGTGTTGGGTGTGTGTGTGTGTGTGTTGTGTGTGTTGGTGTGGTGTGTGTGCTGTGAGCTTTGTGTTGTGTTGTGGTGCGCATGGTGTGCGCAGTGTGGTGTGTGTGTGTGTGTGTGCGCAATGTGGTGTGTGTGTGGTGTGTGCTGTGCGATGTGGCGTGTGTGTTGTGCGCCAATTGTGTGTGTGTGTGGGTGTGTGGTGGTGGTGTGTGTGTGTGCACATGGTGTGTGTGCGAGTGTGTGTGTGTGTGTGTGTGTGTGGTGTTGTGTGTGTGTGGGTGTGTGTGTGTGTGTGTGTGTGCGCATGTGTGTGTGTGTGTGTGCGCATGTGTGTGTGTGTGTGTGCGCATGTGTGTGTGTGTGTGTTTGGAGGAGGAAGGGGATAGAAAGGGTTGAACTGAAGTGACAAGTGACTGGAAAATTGGGGTCAACACACAATGGCGGTGTTCTCAAAAGCAGTCGCTCAAGATGCAACAGATTAACATTTTGAACGGCACGGTGGCGCAGCGGTAGAGCTGCTGCCTCTCAGCGCCAGAGGCCCAGGTTCGATCCCGACTACAGGTGCTGTCTGTACGGAGTTTGTACGTTCTCCCCGTGACCGCGTGGGTTTTCTCCGGGTGCTCCGGTTTCCCCCCACCCGCCAAAGACGTACGGGTTTGTGGGCTAATTAGCTTCGGTAAAATCGTATATTGTCCTTGGCGTGTCGTGTGGGATACTGTCAGGGTATGGGGGTGATCGCTGGTCGGTGCGGACTCGGCGGGCAGAAGGGCCTGTTTCCGTGCTGTATCTCTACAGGCCGAGTTCTACCTGGAGGTGAATGTGCCACCATCAAGCCAAAACTGAAAATTCAATCCTAGGAACATGAGCGGAATGGAACGTCCTGGCTTTTTCAGCTATTTACTGGAATGGGGGGAAGAAATAAAATGTTACCCATGGCTTGGACAGCATGCACTTCCTGCCTCTTGTAAACTTATGAAGGGGGAAAGTATTTCCTTGGAGAGCAATGCCCAGCCTGTTGATGTGTTGCCGTTGTCTCTACATGCGGTCATCTTCTCACTGGTGGCTGACAGTAAATAACACGTCTGCACACAGTTAATTGGCACAGTGCGCTGATTCACAGTACATAACCTCTTCAACCCGCAGCTTGTGTTGGTTAAGTCAAAGCCTTCTATTCACTGTAGTCTTAAATCAATGATTGAAGCTGAGTTTCTTTGCAGAAGCAGTTCCTGACTGGAATGAGATGTACATCCCACCTCCTGCTGGCTTACTTTAATGTAGGAAGGAACTGCAGATGCTGGTTTAAACCGAAGGTTGGCATGAAAAAATGCTGGAGAAAAGGGCCTGTCGCCCTTGGGCGTCATTTGCGCGTCGTTGTGACATCATCATGATGTTACGCGACATCATTTACGCGCCACAACGCACGTCGCGCGCGCACGTGATGCGTGCATGGTGCGCATTACGCGCGCGTGGTACGTGGTGCTGTAGGCAGTGATGCGCAGTCGCGCGCGGCGCCCCAGGATTTTGGGATGTACAAAATCTTCGCTCGCCATCTGCGTGACGCGCAAATGACACCCAAGTGGGACAGGCCCTTAACTCAGCGGGTCAGACAGCATCTCCCCCCCCCCCCCCAATCTTTGCACATCCCCCAAACCTTTCCACTCGTCACTTCAAATTCATGTATCATGTATTTTGTGTTGTGTGTATTTTGTGTTTTTATGACTTGGCAGATCAATTTCCCTCTTGGGATAAATAAAGTTCCATCGTATCGTATTGTTTCCTCAAGATCAAGATCAAGAGAGTTTTATTGTCATGTGTCCCTGATAGGACAATGACATTCTTGCTTTGCTTTAGCACAACAGAACATTCAAGTTCAAGTTCAAGTGAGTTTATTGTCATGTGTCCCTGTATAGGACAATGAAATTCTTGCTTTGCTTCAGCACAACAGAACATAGTAGGCATTGACTTCAAAACAGATCAGTGTGTCCATATACCATGATATAAATATATACACAGATGAATAAATAAACTGATAAAGTGCAAATGACAGAAAATGGGTTATTAATAATCAGAGTTTTGTCCGAGCCAGGTTTAATAGCCTGATGGCTGTGGGGAAGTAGCTATTCCTGAACCTGGTTGTTGCAGTCTTCAGGCTCCTGTACCTTCTACCTGAAGGTAGCAGGGAGATGAGTGTGTGGTCAGGATGGTGTGGGTCTTTGATGATACTGCCAGCCTTTTTGAGGCAGCGACTGCGATAGATCCCCTCGATGGACGGGAGGTCAGAGCCGATGATGGACTGGGCAGTGTTTACTACTTTTTGTAGTCTTTTCCGCTCCAGGGCGCTCAAATTGCCGAACCAAGCCACGATGCAACCGGTCAGTATGCTCTCGACTGTGCACCTGTAGAAGTTAGAGAGAGCCCTCCTTGACAAACCGACTCTCCGTAATCTTCTCAGGAAGTAGAGGCGCTGATGAGCTTTCTTTATGATTGCATCAGTGTTCTCGGACCAGGAAAGATCTTCGGAGATATGCACGCCCAGGAATTTGAAGCTCTTGACCCTTTCCACCATCGACCCGTGGATATAAATGGGACTGTGGGTTCCAATCCTACTCCTTCCAAAGTCCACAATCAGTTCCTTGGTTTTGCTGGTGTTGAGGGCCAGGTTGTTGTGCTGGCACCATTTGGTCAGTCGGTCAGCCTCACTTCTGTACTCTGACTCGTCCCCATCAGTGATACGTCCCACAACAGTGATATCGTCAGCGAACTTGATAAATGGAGTTCGCACTGTGACCGGCTTCGCATCGTTCAGACTGAGTGTCAGGGGAAAGGGAAATGAGAGATATGGATGTCGATGCAGAGAGATATAGAACAAACGAATGAAAGAAAGATATGCAAAAACGTAACGATGATAAAAGAATACTGATAAAGGATAAAGCTTGATGATACTTTGTTGTTGTGGTCTCGGCTCTAGGTTCCAACATGTGAGAAACACATTTGCAAAAATGCCCGGTTTGAGTTTGTATTATAGTGGCTTTAATAGAATTCTTCCACTGCACACTTAAGGGAATCTGAGGAAGGGTCTCAGCCCGAAACCTCGTCACCGCTTCCTTTCCTCATGGGATGCCGCCTGACCCGCTGAGTTACTCCAGCATTTTGTGTCTCTCTTTGGAGTAAACCAGCATCTGCATGTCTTGTGCATCAGCCAGGCCAAACGTAGACTGCCCGACCATTTCACTGAACACGCTCCACTTAGGTTGGCCATCGTCCTCCGCCTGTTCCACCATTGAGGTCTTGGTTGGATTGCTCTTTGTCAGAGACCTCCCCCCTCGACCTTACCGCCATGGGTGGCCCTACCAGGAGCATGGCTCCAGACGGCATCGCTCTCAGGATCTCAGGTCCACACAAGCTTCTCCACCACGACAAGGTGACAATCCACGAAGAAGATTTGTTCTATATCTCTCTCGATATCACCGTATGCATCTCTCGTTTCTCTTTCTCTCCCCCCCACCCCCCGACTCTCAGTCTGAAGAACGGAAGAAGGGTCTCGACCCAAAACGTCACCTGTTCCTTTTTCTCCAGAGATGCTGCCTGCCCCGCTGGGCTACTCCAGCACTTTTTGTGTCCATCTTGGGTGTAAACCAGCACCTGCAGTTCCTTCCTACACTGGAGCAAGCTGTTGTGTTTCTTGCTGAAGGATAACACAGCATGAATTTGTACAGCCAGTCGTACATCAAGGACTGCCTGTCCCATATTCGGCACCATACATTGTCTTTCTCGATATCAGTAAAACCTTTGACTCCATCAATCAACAAGATTTGTGAAGTGCCGCTCTTCAAATTCGCATGTCCACAGAAATTTGTCTCCATTTCACATTTTCTCCATGACGACCTGCCAAGTGTGATAGACTGTCTTTGGCCCGAAAACTTTTGTGTTCCTTTTTTAGTCTGCACTTCAATGCTGCACCATTAAACATGCCCACAAAAGTAGAGCTAACCTTCAGAACTAATGGAAATCTTCTCAATCTACGGCAACCGCGTACCAGAATCACGGTCCTCTGAACCTCAATAGTCGAGCGGTAGTATAGCATACAACCCTTTTCCCAGTCACTTACCTGGACGGAGATGCGTCTTTTGTCCGAGTCGTATCTTCGGTCCCCCCCCCTTGCGGCTTACCAACTGGATTGGCGCGGCCTTTCCTGCCGGAGAACGGCCAGAGCTTCATCGGGCCGCCCGTAGCGGCGACTGCGGAGGGCTCAAAGGCCCCGACCACGGGTGAACAAAGAGGAAGATGACTGAACTTTATTGCCTTCCCTCACAGTGGGAAACGCTGATTCCGCCGTGTGTGGATGTTCATGTTAAATTCTATCGTGTATTGTGCGCTTTTTATTCGTGTGGCGGTATGGCAACCCAAATCTCACTGTACCAATTGGTGCATGTGACAATAAATGTAACTTCAACTTGAACATTGATTTCTCTAATTTCAAGCAAATCCTGCATTCCTTCTCCCCTCCCCCCTCTCCCCTACCTTAGTCATCCTACTAGTTCCACTGTTCGCATCCTTGTACCCCATCGTTAGCACATCTTCCCCAGCCAACAATGGACCATTATGGTCTCCACCCTTGCTGAGGTCATCTGTTGCCGGCCCTGTTCTGTTTTGCCATTTTCTATCTACCTGTCCGAGGAAGCTTGCTGACTCGGAACGTCACCTATTCCTTTTCTCCAGACATGGTGCCTGACCCACTGAGTTACCCAAGCATTTTGTGTCTGTCTTCCGTAGATGTATGCCACCTGTGTTTATGCATATTCAGAGGACATGACCATAGCATTGTTGACTTGTTTAGTTTAGTTTACAGAAACAGGCTCTTCGGCCCACCAGGTCCACGTCGACCAGCGATCCCTGCACATTAACACTATCCTACACACACTAGCAACAATTAACATTTCATACCAATGTACAAACCTGCATGTCTTTGCAGTGTGGGAGGAAACCGGAGCTCCCGAGGAAAACCCACGCAGATCACGGGGAAAACGTACAAACTCTGCAGAAGTGACAGGCAGCTGACACACTTGACCCTTTTTTTTAATTTAAATTTTTTTTTTAATTTTTTCATACAAAATGATTTTATTCAGAACAAACAAAAATACAAAGTAGTAACACGATCATAGAATGCCTATATTGGCATTTTACAAACAAAGTTATCAAATTAAAATATGAACATTTTTATCAACAATACATTCGACCTCCTGCGGTGACCAGCGTTCACAGAAGGCCTCCGTGGACACCGCATGTGTGCTCCCTCTCTAGGGACACGCGGGCACGGACGTAACCCCGGAAAAGGGGCAGGCAGCCGACCGCTGTACGGGCGTCGACTGCCCGCTGCCTGGACCCGCGGATGGCCATCTTGGCCAGGCCCAGGAGCAGACCGACAGGGAGACCCCCTTCCTCCCTCCCGACCCTCCCCCCTCTGTACCGGGTGTCCAAAAATCAGTAGCGTCGGACTAAAGTGGAGCCAAAACTTGAGGAGCAGCCCCTTCAGATAGTCGTACAGGGGCTGCAACCTCTCACACTCCATGTAGACGTGGAACACGGTCTCTTCCTCGCCGCAGATGTGACAGGCGGCTGACACACTTGACCCTGGGAGTACATGCTCAGATACAGGAAGGGAGGTGCCACATTGCCAGAAGCACCCTGTATCAGATGAGGCCTTCATTTGAGATCTCATTCCATTAAGGTCATAAGGTCATGTGATAGGAGCAGTCATTCGGCCCATCGAGTCTACTCCGGCCATTCAATCATGGCTGATCTATCTCTCCCTCCCAACCCCATTCTCCTGCCTTCTCCCCACAGCCCCTGGCACTCGTACTAATCAAGAATCTATCAATCTCCATTACATCTGTTGTGTGGGTGTTCCTGGCTGTCCTTTCACTCTGTGTTCTGTACTTTTAAAATCCTTCTCATCCACAAACGTTGAGTTCTGATGTCCTGAGACGTGGGCAGAGAAATGGATTTGTGGAGGTTTTTCGACAAGGCCTAGCGAGTAAATTTACATTTCATTTTCCCATCTCTTGCCCCACTGCGGATAGACCAAGTCTCAGCATTTCAGCTCTATTCTATTTTGACTCGAGCTTTTATTTTAATAAGGAAGCAGATATTAATTTTTTAAGATATTATCCAAGTGACAGTGAAGATAAATGTACACCTCACTAATTTGCCTCTTTCCTCAGTGCCGCAGATGGAACAATCCGAAGCATTTCAGCTATGAGGACGCATCACATGCCTATCAGGATGCATCAACTGAACCATACTAGAATCAGTCCGGAGAGCTTCTCTTGGCTGGGAATGAAGTGACATCTGCTGAAACCAGAATGAGTGGCTGCAATTAATGATCGCCTGATAACTCCAAGGGAGTACCAGCCTCTCGTTCCGCAGAAAGAAGTCATTCCTGATTACTGGCTTCTCACTTTGTCTCGAATAAAGTGCTCATTTGGCATGCCTGTATTATTTTAGTTTAGTTTAGTTTAGAGATACAGCGTGGAAACAGGCCCTTCGGCCCACCGGGTCCGCACTGACCAGTGATCCCCGCACACTAACACTATCCTACACCCACTAGGGACAATTTTTACATTTATACCAAGCCAATTAATTTACAAACCAGTACGTCTTTGGAATGTGGGAGGAAACCAAAGATCTCGGAGAAAACCCACGCAGGTCACGGGGAGAACGTACAAACTACGTACAGACAGCGCCCGTAGTCGGGATCGAACCCGGGTCTCCAGCGCTGCATTCGCTGTAAGGCAGCAACTCTACCGCTGCGCCACTGTGACTGCCCTATGCACGTATTCCCTTTTATTTATTAATAGGCTTTTGATCGTCGAGTTTATTTCAACTGATTTTGGTCAATAAAGAACGTGGTTATCTTCGAATCACACGTCGTTGCGGGTGGCATGGTGGCGCAGCGGTAGAATTGCTGCCTTACAGCGCCGGAGATCTGTGTTTGATCCTGACTACGGGTACTGTCTGTGTGGGGTGTGTACATTCTCCCAGTGACCCTGCATGAGTTTTTTCTGGCATCTTCGGTTTCTTCCCACACTCCAACAACGTACAGGTTTGTAGGTTGATTGGCTAAGTATGAATGTAAAATTGTCCCTAGTGTGTGTAGGATAGCGTGAAGAGAGGATGTGGGGAAAAAGCTGGAATGGGGTACTGATTTGGGATGATCAGGCATGAATGATCATGTTGAATAGCGGTGCTGGCTCGAAGGGCCGAATGGCCTACTCCTGCACCTATGTTTCTATGTTATTGTTCGGCGATCGCTGGTGGGCGCAGACTCGGTGGGCCAAAGGACCTGAGTCCACGCTGTATCTCTACACTTAACTAAGCTAAATGTTCATAAATGGGAGGGAAAGCTAATTTTAAAATCAAAACGTACGATATTCAAAGGAATAAAGGAACCATTTAAAGTATTAGATGCTGGAGAGAATTCCCCTGTGTACGCTGCAGTGAAATCAGTGAGGAACGGTTTGTTCTGCAGTGTTCTCCTCTGCTGCTGGCTGAAGGGATTCCGATGGTGATTCTCTCTAGACTGGCTGCTAAACACTTTAACTCACCCTCCCATTCCCACACTGACCGTTCTGTCCTGGGCCTCCTCCGTTGTCAGAGTGAGGCCCAGCGCAAATTGGAGGAACATCACCTCATATTTCGTGTGGACAGCTTACACCCCAGTACCATGAACATTGACTTCTCTAACTTCAAGTAACCCTTGCTTTCCCTCTCTTTCTCCATCGCCTCCTCCTTCCCAGTTCTCCGACCTGTCTCCGACCACATTTTATCTCTGTTTGCTTTGTTGTTACCTTCTCCCAATTAACAATGATCGCTTCTACATTTTCCTTGATCTCCATTCGCCTTTGTCCTGTTTTCACACCTTAAACTTCCTTATCTATACACTTTCTTATCCATGAACCGCCCACTCCCCTGGCATCAGTCTGAAGAAGGGTCTCGACCCGAAACGTCACCCATTCCTTCTCTCCAGAGATGCTGCGCTGAGCTACTCCAGCATTTTGTGTCTATCTTCGATTTAAACCGGCATCTACACTAATGGTGCTGATGTTGGTTGTCCAGGAAACTACTCCCGATGTCACCAGAGGAGGAAGCAGCTAACTAACGTCACACACGGTTCAGACCTTGTCAGCACCAGCCATCCAAAGATTTATAGAGCTCACAAAAATAGATCTTATTGTTTACTGATTCTAACCCAGTTATCTCTACACATCCCAGTCCCTTATTTCCACACATTCACATGCTCTATTCATTTGGAATTTCGAACCAATTATCTCCCGGCCTTGCCTTTCAGAATCTCAGATCTATTTACCTCTATCAGTTCTGACCTATTAGACTTGAGGCTTTAGAATTACAGCGCGGAAACAGGCCCTTCGGCCCACCGAGTCTGCGCCAACCGACGATCCCCGCACTCCAACACTATACTACACACACTCGGGGCAATTTACAATTATACCAGAGCCACTTAGCCTACAAACCTGCACGCCTTTGGAGTGCGGGGCGAGGGAACCGGAGTTCCTGGAAAAACCCACACAGGTCACGAGGAGAACATACAAACTCCTTGCAGTAGTCGGGGCCGAACCCGGGTCTCTGGCGCTGTAAGGCTGCAACTCTACCGCTGCGCCACCGTGCCACTGTATTATTTCCACGGAATCCAATGTCCTATTAATTTGGCACTTTGTAGCAAAAATTGTTCTGACCTATTAGTTGGAGACTTTGACCCAGTTATCATTAGCTAATGTCAGTGCTTGTTAGTTAGAAGGCTGGTCAATACTTGCCCGGCTCACATTTATTCCAGCAAATGGTTCTTGACCTCTCTCCACTGTCATTTCTCGTTCAATGGTTCAATGGTTCTTTATTTGTCACGTATGCAACTGCAGAATGAAATTCCGTCTGCATATAGAAACATAGAAAATAGGTGCAGGAGTAGGCCATTCGGCCCTTCGAGCCTGCACCGATTCAATATGATCATGGCTGATCATCCAACTCAGTATCCTGTACCTGCCTTCTCTCCATACCCCCTGATCCCTTTAGCCACAAGGGCCACATCTAACTCCCTCTTAAATATAGCCAACGAACTGGCCTCAACTACCTTCTGTGGCAGAGAATTCCAGAGATTCACCACTCTCTGTGTGAAAAATGTTTTCCTCATCTCGGTCCTAAAAGATTTCCCCCTTATCCTTAAACTGTGACCCCTTGTTCTGGACTTCCCCAACATCGGGAACAATCTTCCTGCATCTAGCCTGTCCAACCCCTTGGTTTACACTTGCGGGCGGATATATTTACACTTGCGGGCGGAGTCATGTTTTGATGCCATTATTCCAAAGTCTGGTCGGCCCACGCGCTCGATGTACTGGAGCACTTCCCGCGAAACGACGTCCCTCTCCTCTCTTCTCCTCGCCCGACCATCTTTGTGTCCCGGGAGAGGCTCCTGCAGCCCACCTTGAAGGCGCTGGAGGCATTACCTCAGTTCACTCTCCCACCGGCCCTTGCTCCCTCGCGACCGACGTCTCCAGCTCCCTCCTGGTTCTGAGGTCCGCCATGCCTTCGTGCGGGTTCTCGGTCCCGCCAACCGGCAAGCCTTCGTGTCTTCCGGGCTGACACGATGGCCGCGGCACCTCAGGGAGATCTTCACCGTACGCCGTTTCTGTACAGATGCAATGGAGTTTCCATAAGGAGATGAATCTTCCGTTATCCAAAACCCATGCCCTTCAACCCTCAGCGAATGGAAAATAGTGGCCTGGAGGGGAAAAAACCGTGGGGATCACATACAACCATGTATTGAAGATAGACACAAAATGCTGGAGTAACTCAGCGGGACAGGTAGCATCTCTGGAGGGAAGGAATGGGTGACGTTTCGGATCGAGACCCTTCTTCAGACTTCTCGACCTGAAAAGTCACCCATTCCTTCTCTCCATAGATGCTGCCTGTTTCGTTGAGTTACCCCAGCATTTTGTGTCCACCTTCGGTTTAAACCAGCATCTGCAGTTCCTTCCTGAACTTGCACTGTCTTGGTGGTGGAACGATAATATTCCACAATGCCAACCCACATTGACTGAAATAAATAGATGCATAAAGACTTCAGATATGGAGGAAGACAATTTTAGAAGCAAACGTGAACTTGAATGAAGGCCACACATTCTTTATTAGCGAAGTTCTATTTCTTGGCCCCTCAGCAAATTCTTGTGAATAATTTATGCATAGTGGATTCAGATCAAGGATGGAGACTACTGCTGATGGCAGGTGGGAATCCATTCACAACTTGCACAACTTCAGTTATGACCACAGCTACAACTTCAACTTCTCAAAGCAGACCCTTGGGCAGGGGGGAGGATGACGTGTTCCAACATGGTTTTGAGTGCGAATAATTTTAGCGTGGGTTGTCTGTTGTGCACCAGATCAAAATCTTGGTCTGGAGGCAAGGAGATCGAAGACAATTGATTTTGCACGCACGCACGCACATACAAGGCATGTGCCATACACCACACGCACACGCCATTCTTATCTTTCCTTGTCCTCCCTCTCTTTGTAGCCCACTTACCACCCTAGTTTCCTCCAATTTAGTTTAGTTTAGAGATACAGTGCAGAAACAGGCCTTTCGGCCCACCGAGTCCGCACTGACCAGCGATCCCCGCACACTGACACTATCCTACCCTAGGGATGATTTTTTACACCCACACCAAGCCAATTAACCTACAAGCCTCTATGTCTTCGGAATGTGGGAGGAAACCGAAGATCTCGGAGACGACCCACGCAGGTGATCGGATCCCAGGTTAGACAAGAGCCAGGCCTCAGCAGCTACCTCAGAGATCATGGACAATTGGATTGGATTGGATTCCTTTATTTGTCATTCAGACCTTTCGGTCTGAACGAAATTTCATTGCCTGCAGCCATACATATAATAATAAATAACAAAACATACAATAAACACAAATTAACATCCACCACAGTGAGTTCACCAGGCACCTCCTCACTGTGATGGAGGCAAAAGTCTTAAAGTCTCCGTCTCTTCCCTCCTTGTTCTCCCTCTGCGCTGAGGCGATCCAGGCTTCCGTTGTTGTGACCCCGCCGGATGATGGTGAGTAAGTCCCGCGGCTCAACCGAGCTCCGCGAACGGGCCGGTTCAAGCCCCGTGGCCCGGGGTGGCAGAAGCTGCCGAAGATGCCGCCCTCCAGTCCAGCGGATGCAGCTGTAGTTGCGGGAGCTCCGGAAAAACAGGTCACCAACCTGTGACTTGCGAGCTCCCGACGATGTTGTCCACTGGGCCCGCGGTCGAACCCCAAATTCAGGTCGCCGCCGCCGGAATGCCGGAACGCCAAAACGCCGCCTCATCCCCGAAGCCCTGAAGCTGGGCCACCGCCACCGGAAGGCCGCATCAGCTCCGAATTCGGCCAGCCTCACGTTGGTAAGTCCTGGCTGGCTCTGCCTCCGGAGCCTCGAGGTCGGTCACAGTTGGAGGCCGCCAGCTCCGCCCTTAGGCCTCAGCGCAGACGGAGGCAGAGAAGGGGGATACGACAAGAAGAGTCACATTCCCCCTGAAGGAAGAGACAAATCAGTTTCACCACCCCCCCCCACCACACACATATACACAAACCTAATAAACTAAATTTAACAAAACAGGACAAAAGAAAACAACAAAAAAGTAAAACAGACGGACTGCAGGCGAGCCGCAGCTGTCAACAGCGCCGCCACTTACGGACAATGCCTCCAATGCTCCACATCTGCGAGATACTTGCCCCAATTTGTCCCACACCATGGAGCACCACATCTACCATTAGCTCATTAAAATATTTTGCTGAAAGCACCTAGTTTCTTCTCTTGTTTAGGAAAGAACTGCAGATGCTGGAAAAATCGAAGGTGGACAAAAATGCTGGAGGAACCCAGCGGGTGAGGCAGCATCTATGGAGAGAAGGAATAGGTGATGTTTCGAGTCTGAAGAAGGGTCTCGACCCGAAACGTCGCCTATTCCTTCTCTCCATAGATTCTCCAGCATTTTTGTCTACCTTTGTTTCGTCTCTTGGCATCTAATGATTTTACTCACGTCATTGAAAAAAAAAGAGATTGAATATTGGAAGGACTTATTTATTGGACCAACACAAACATCATTCCCGAGATTCAACCTCACTTTCTGTAACTGATTAGATCCCCCGCATCTGTGGTGTTTAAGCTTTGGACCTTCTGCTCCCGTTGGCTTTCAACTACCTAGTTCCACCTTGGCAACATCCCCAGACTCTAACCTGGCCTCAGTTCAACTGCGGCTGAAACTCTTACCCATGCTTTTCTTATCTCATGGAGTCATAGAGTGATACAAAGCAGAAACAGGCCATTCGGCCCAACTTGCCCACACCGGCAAACCTGTCCCAGCTACACTAGTCCCACTTGCCTGCGCTTGGTCCATATCCCCCCAAACCTGTCCTATCCATGCACCTGTCTAACTGTTTCTTAAACGTTGGGATAGTCCCAGCCTCAACTACCTCCTCTGGCTGCTTGTTCCATACACCCACCACCCTTTGCGTGAAAAAGTTACCCCTCAGATTCCTATTACATTTTTCCCCTTCACCTTGAACCTATGTCATCTGGTCCTCGATTCCCCTCCTCTGGGCACAAGATTCTGTGCATCTGCCCGATCTATTCCTCTCATGATTTTATACACCATTATAAGATCACCCCTCATCCTCCTGCGCTCCACGGAATAGAGACCCAGCCTACTCAACCTCCCTCTTTAGCTCACACCCACTAGTCCTGGCAATAACCTCGTAAATCTTCTCTGAACCCTTTCAAGCTTGACAATATCTTTCCTATAACATGGTGCCCAGAACTGAACACCATACTCTAAATGCGGTCTCTCCAACGTCTTATACAACTGCAACATGACCTCCCAACTTCTATACTCGATCTCTGGATTGACTGTTCCACCACACTTTTGCTTGATGACTACTGATCTAAAACAAGATCATCCAAGTTCTGCTGCCCCTGTCCAAATGAGTAGTTCCATCCTACGCTTTGTGGAAGCATTCCTGAGCTTTGGGTTGGACCATTATGGGTATAAGTAAGCTTGGCAAAGGGTGAATCTCTAGAACATTACTACGATAAGTCAAACTTCGATTTTACTTCACACTTATAGATTGACACAAAATACGATCATACTTCATTAATAAACCAACTGTCAGCCATGGAGCAAAGGTTGTATACATATTTTTCATGTCTTTTTCTTATGAATGTAACATAATTGCCAAGCTTAAAGCATTGGTTCATACGATTAATTTATACATATTAACGTTTACAATTTTGACAAGTGATTATGTAGAGCTTTTAATGACAGTCATTAGAAATGTGCCTGACCCACAGTTAGTTCTTTTGCACTTTTTAAAATAGCCTAAAACAACTATCTGTCAAGAGTATCAGCTTGTAAAAATAGAATTTTACCATTGTCTGTGTATGGGAGTGGGAAGGAAATCTGCCCCTTTGTGTCAGAAGTAATAATGGTGCTTGTGTTTAGTTTAGTTTAGAGGTACAGTGCGGAAACAGGACATACGCCCACCGAGTCCGTACTGTCCACCGATCCCCGCACATAAACGCTCTCCTACACATACAGGGGTCCTTGAGACTCTTGAAAGGCGCCCATAAATAACATTTATTATTATTATTATTATTATACAAAGGACAATTTACACTTGTAATACACTGTGGCGCAGTGGTGCAGCAGTAGAGCTGCTGCCTTACAGCGCCGGAGACCCGGGTTCGATCCCGACTACGGGTGCTGTCTGTACGGAGTTTGTACGTTCTTCCCGTGACCTGCGTGGGTTTTCTCCGAGATCTTTGGTTTCTTCTCACACTCCAAAGACGTACAGGTTTGTCGGTTAATTGGCTTGGTGTATGTGTAAATTGCCCTTAGTGTGTGTGTGTAGGACAGTGATCGCGGTCACGGTGGCGCAGCGGTAGAGTTGCTGCCTTACAGCGAATGCAGCGCCGGAGACCCGGGTTCGATCCCGACTACGGGTGCAGTCTGTACGGAGTTTGTACGTTCTCCCCGTGACCTGCGTGCGTATTCTCCGAGACCTTCGGTTTTCTCCCACCCTCTAAAGACGTACAGGTTTGTAGGTTAGTTGGCTTGGTAAATGTAAAAATTGGCCCTAGTGGGATAGTGTTAATGTGCGGGGATTGCTGGTCAGCGTGGACCCGGTGGGCCGAAGGGCCTGTTTCCGCGCTGTATCTCTAAACTAAACTAAAGTGCGGGGATCGCTGGTTGTCTTGGACTCGGTGGGCCGAAGGGCCTGAGTGTTTCTGCTTTGTATCTCTATAAGAAACACACCCCAAAAAATCTATATATAAAACCATTAGCACTCTCAGCGTCTGGCAAAGTTCCTCACACTGGTGTGAAAGACGCGCAGAGGCTATGATTGACGTTTATCTAATGTGTGTATAATTCCGTGTTGCCTCCAGCACTTTTCTACTGTGAAGATTTTTCAATGTTATTAATGCAAATTTTGTTTTAATGAGTGTCTGGATAAGTGGCTTTGTGGCTTAAGGTCAAAGCTTGCCATGTGCAGATAGAATATCTTTGAGATTAGAAAGAATATTAATTGTCAAACCGCACTTTCTAATTGGAGCAGACTTGAAGAGTAGCTATAGAAACCTGGCTCGATAAACCTGGCGTTAAAAGGACAGGAGGAATATAAGACTGAGGGTGATTAAAATTGTTGTGGAAAGGAATCATTGTGTTCTCCATGCAACGTGTGATTCTGAACTGCTGGAGACTTTGAAAATGTCATGTCAAGGAACAAACCATCGGGAATCAGTAAGTCATTTCAGGTGAGCGTTTGACTGCACTCGCTGGAGTTTAGGAGGACGGGGGGTAAACTCATTGAAACTTACCGAATAGACGAACCAGGCCTGGACAGAGTGGATGTGGAGAGGATGTTTCCACTAGTGGGAGGGTCCAGAACCAGTCAGAATAAAAGGGTGTACCTTTAGAAAAGAGATGAGGAGGAATTTCTTCAGTCAGAGGGTGGTGACTGTGTGGAATTCATTTCCACGGAAGGCCATGAAGGCCAAATCAATGGACATTTTTAAGGCTGAGATTGATAGATTCTTGATTAGTAAGGGTGTCAGGAGATACAGCAGGAAAATGGGGTTGAGAGAGAAAGATAGATCAGCCATGATTGAATGGCAGAGTAGACATAATAATAATAATAATAATAATAATAATAATAATAATAATAATAATAATAATAATAATAATAATAATAATAATAATAATAATAATAATAATAAACTTTATTGCGGACTCAAGGTCCAGACAAGGGGCAACATTACATTAAAAATGCATTGCATATCAAATATCATAAATATATATAAAATCATGGTATATCACATAAAAACATCATAATTTATATTTAACAAAAACCCACAATACTTAAGTTAAAAATCCAGATTAAAAGATGATCAATGTCCTACAACGAGACAACGATACCAGTGTCTCCACAGCTGGGATTCGTAGCGTGTAGTGCTAACCCTTATGTTTGTCAAGGCCACAATAAGCACATTTTTAGAGTCAATTATCCTGCAAATGAATTTATACATGTGGTGTCTTAGGATAGCTTCTAAAGTACTGACTCCTGCAGCCACAAACATATTACTGGCACTACACCATCTAGGTTGCCTTAGCAGTGTTCTCATGGCATCGTTATATGCCACCTTTAGTCTCTGCATACTTGTCTTTAAATAGTTCGACCACAGGTGCGCAGTGTAGAGTGGTGTGCAGTATGCTCTAAATAGCGACATCTTCACCACATCTGCACACGCACCAAATTTACGCAAGAGAATACTTGCCTGTACATACAGCGTGCGTCGTTGCCTATAAATATCCTCATCATCTGTCATTTGTTCTGTAATAATATGCCCTAGATATTTTATCTTATTACAGACACTAAGATTGTTGTCACATGATGGGCCACGTGGCCTAATTCTGCTCCGAGCACTTGTAAACTTTTTCCCCTCACACTTCAGTTATTTTTAGTTATTTCACTGCAGAATTGCTCTGTTCGGGTTCGGCGAAATTCTTCACTCAGATCAGACTGTCTGTCGTGTGGCATTGTTGGAGGAGCTGATGCACTGTCTAAGGAGGGAATGGGCTGATTGCATCTCAGTTGAACCTGTGAGTCACGAGCTGCTTAAATAATGACGGGGTGATCTCTTTACGGGATGGGGGGGTGGGGTGAATGAGCTGAGACAGACAGCCACTCAGATTTCAGATTCCAGCTAACTGTATGTCATACCGCTGCCTGCCAACTCCGCCCCACATGGGCCAGTAAAGGAAAAAAATATTGTAAGGTGCTAGAGTGGAGTCATAGAGTCACAGCGTCCAACAGGCCCTTCAGCCCAACTTGCCCACACTGTCCAACATGTCCCAGCTACACTAGTCCCACCTACCTGCATTTGGCCCATATCCCTCTAAACCTGTCCTACCCATGTACTTGGCTAACTGTTTCTTAAACATTGGGATAGCCCCTCACTTAACTACCTCCTCCGGCAGCTCGTTCCATACACCCACCACACTTTGTGTGAAAAAGTTATCCCTCATATTCCTATTAAATCTTTTCTCCTTCACCTTAAAACTATGTCCTCTGGTACACAGGAAAAACTATCCATGTACACAGGAAAATATTATTTATGTTGATTGCCTATGGATGTAATGTTTTCACTTTGAGTGCAGTGATCAGTCATTTCTAATAATAATGGATGGGATTTATGTAGCGCCTTTCTAATACTCAAGGCGCTTTACATCGCATTATTCATTCACTCCTCAGTCACACTCAGTGGTGGTAAGCTACTTCTGTAACCACAGCTGCCCTGGGGCAGACTGACGGAAGCGTGGCTGCCAATCTGCGCCTACGGCCCCTCCGACCACCACCAATCACTCACACACATTCACACACATTCACACACAGGCAAAGGTGGGTGAAGTGTCTTGCCCAAGGACACAACGACAGTATGCACTCCAAGCGGGATGCGAACCGGCTACCTTCCGGTTGCCAGCCGAACACTTAGCCCATTGTGCCATCTGTCGTTTCTAGTCCCATGGGGTAATGTTAAGTAATGAGATACATGGTAATTTAAAAAAAAATTGCTAGGAATCAGCATGAATTGCCTCAGAACTGGCCTTTGCCAGCCTTTGCAGAATATAATTCTAGCTTTTGGAATTTAAGAGTCTACTTTAGCTTAGTTTAGTTTAGAGATCCAGCGCAGAAACAGGCCTTTCGGTCCACCGAGTCTGCACCGACCAGCGATCCCTGAACACTAACACAATCCTCCACACACTAGGGACAATTTACACATATACCAAGCCAATTAACCTACTAAACTGTACGTCTTTGGAGTGTGATGGGAAAACAAAGTTTTCGGAGAAATCCCACACGGTCACGAGGAGAACGAACAGACTCCTTACAGACAACACACGGGATCGAACCCGGGTCTCTGGGGCTGCATTGGAGGTGAGGCAGCAACTCTACAGCTGTGGCATCGTGACGCCCTTAATCACATTGCTGTGATTCTGGTGTCAGACAAGGGCCAGGCAGCATACGGAGGGCACATTCCCCTCTCTGAAGAACATGAATGGACCAGGCAAATGCTTTCAACGATCTATGAATTTCACGCCTTGCATCGACTGACAGAAGCTTATTTGCATATTTGATTTTGAACATTACACGTTGCATTGTGGGGATTGAAATTTGCACAACTTAATCAATAGTCCAAGCCTCTGGGTGGTTTTCCGGTTGTTAACAACCTGACTTAGTTGTAACAGTTTCAAGCATCATGTATATCGAGTCAGTTTCTTCTGCATTATGTTGATCGCTTGCATCCCATCATCTCAGTACGTGTTCCTGTACAGATCTCCCACGGGATTCGAGGCCCAGTGGCTGGTGCAGCGGTAGAGTTGCTGCCTTGCGGCACCACGCAGGTCACGGGGAGAACGTACAAACTCCGTACAGACAGCATCCGTAGTCAGGATCGAACCCGGGTCTCTGGAGCTATAAGGCAGAAACTCTCCTGCTGCGATATCGTGCCGCCCTGATTATCTTATTTAGTGCTGTGACAATGAATTGATTATTGCGATCAAGACCAAATCAAAGCAAGAGCAAAACTAATGATTGGTAAAAGTGAATCATTAGAGGGTTAAGATAATCTCTGAAATAATCTCTGAAATAATCACCAGGCTGGAAAATTGTTAAGTACATTTCTGACGAGTCACAGGCGATCAATTAACCCACATCCAAAACTGGTCCAAAGGGTGCAGTGAAGATTTACAAGGATGTTGCCAGGACTCGAGGCCTATGCTCCAGGGAGAGGTTGAGCAGGCTAGGACTGCATTCTTTGGAGCGCAGGAGGATGAGGGATGATCTTACAGAGGTGTACAAAATCATGAGAGGAATAGATCGGGTAAACGCACAGAGTCTCTTGCCCAGAGTAGGGGAATCGTGAACCAGAGGACATACAGTGAGTTAAAGGAGAGGGGGAAAGATTCAATCGGAATCTGAGGGGGAACTTTCTTACGCAAAGGATGGTGGGTGCATGAAGTGAGCTACCGTAGGAGGTAGTTGAGGCAGGAACTATGGCAACGTTTAAGAAACATTTAGACTGGTACGTTAGTAGGACAGGTTTAGAGGGATATGGGCCAATCGCAGGCAGGTTGGACCAGTGTAGATGGGACATGTTTGTCGGCGTGGGCAAGTTGGGCTGAGGGGCCTGTCTCCACGCTGTATCACTCTAAGAGTGAAAGGCAGAGAATTGAATGTCATAAAAGGAAACAGTTGATTAAATTAGGACGAATCTCCCACCTTATTCCCAGCACTGTGGAATTCTCTGCCTCAGTCACAGTTTAATTTGCACAATTTGAGATTTACATAAAAGCAATTACATACAAGGTGAAGTAACTGGGAATGTTGCTGGTTCCAACGGTGGGTTCATGGAACTCTGAGGCACAGGCTTATATTTAAATTCCAGTCCAATTGATGTTTGATCTCAATGTACTCTCCTTAGATGAGGCTCGCGCTTGGTATTTTGTGGCATGTTCTTTAGACTTTACTTGAAAGTTTAGACTTTAGAGATACATTGTGGAAACTGCTGTGTAATGCGACCCATACACAGGAGTAATAACTCATAGTCTTTATTGTAACACAGGCGGAGGAAACATTACATGCTATCGTCTCGGTGTTCAGTATCTAGTCTGCTTGTGAGACAGTGATGTGCTCTATTAATAGTCCAGGGCAGGGATGAAGATCTGGACTGGACTGCATATGGAATGTGCAGCATGCGTAATATGTGTGGTGATAGATATAGTAAAGGCCCAGACTAATATGGTTAATCTACAGAAACAGGCTCACCGGCCCACCGAGTCCACGTCGACCAGCGATCACCCCGTGCACTAGCACTACCCTGAACATTAGTGACAATTTATAATTATTTTACTGAAGTTAATTCACTTTGAAGTAGGAACACTTAGAGGCCGTGCAAAAAGAACTCAATGAAGAAGGTCTCGACCCGAAACGTCGCCTATTTCCATCGCTCCATAGATGATGCCTCATCCGATGAGTTTCTCCAGCATTTTTGTCTACCTTTAATGATTCAATGCTTTCTTTAGACTTTTCAGTAGGGAAACAGGTCACAAACAGTAATGGAGACAAGTCATTCGGCCCAACGAGTCCATGCCGTCCAGCGATCACCCCATACACTAGCACTATCCTGCACACGAGGGACATTTGCAATGTACAGAAGCCAATGAACCTACTAACCTCTACTTCATTGGAGTGTGGGAGGAAACCGGGGAAAACCCCCCGCAGGTCACAGGGAGAACGTGCAAACTCCGTACAGACGGCACCCGCAGTCATGATGGAACCCGTGTCTCCGGCGCTGTGGTACAGCAACTCTACCGCTGCGCCACTGTGCCGCCCCTTCTGTTTGGTAGAAAGAAAATAAAGACAGAAATAAATAACAGCGGAAGATAGCACGGGCTATTGATGGGTTATAAGTGTTGTCACAGGCAGCTGCCCGGGGCTAGAGTAAGTGAAGATTAAAGTACCCCCTGCTGTATGAACGAAGCTTGCAATCAGATCGTGGGTCAGATAGAGGTAAGGTCAGGTCCCCAAACAGAACCATCTTCAGATTCAGATTCAGATTCAGATTCAATTGGCCTCATCAGCAACAACGATGAGTCGGCCTACAGGGAGGAGGTCCAGCACTTAGCAGCATGGTGCGCTGACAACAAAGTGGCCCTTAACTCCAAGAAGACCAAGGAGCTCATTGTAGACTTCAGGAAGTCCAGGGGCGGCACGCACACCCCCATCCACATTAACGGGACGGAGGTGGAACGTGTTTCTAGCTTCAGGTTCCTGGGAGTCAACATCTCCGATGACCTCTCTTGGACCCACAATACCTCAACTCTGATCAAGAAGGCTCACCAGCGTCTCTTCTTCCTGAGGAGACTGAAGAAGGTCCATCTGTCTCCTCAGATCCTGGTGAACTTCTACCGCTGCACCATCGAGAGCATCCTTACCAACTGCATCACAGTATGGTATGGCAACTGCTCTGTCTCCGACCGGAAGGCATTGCAGAGGGTGGTGAAAATTGCCCAACGCATCACCGGTTCCTCGCTCCCCTCCATTGAGTCTGTCCAAAGCAAGCGTTGTCTGCGGAAGATGCTCAGCATCGCCAAGGACTGCTCTCACCCCAACCATGGACTGTTTACCCTCCTACCATCCGGGAGGCGCTACAGGTCTCTCCGTTGCCGAACCAGCAGGTCCAGGAACAGCTTCTTCCCGGCGGCTGTCACTCTACTCAACAACGTACCTCGGTGACTGCCACTCACCCCCCCACCCCCCGGACACTTATTATCACTTATTATTATTTATTCAAATCATTTGCTATGTCGCTCTTCCAGGGAGATGCTAAATGCATTTCGTTGTCTCTGTACTGTACACTGACAATGACAATTAAAATTGAATCTGAATCTGAATCTGAATCTTTGGGATCTTTGGAGCTTCTCTCCCTCTCCCAATGTCCTCCTGATTCCAAGGCCCACGTGGACATCTTCTATACTAGGAATTTCCTTGAAGGCCTTGTGCTGCAAAACCTTGTCATGAAGGGCAATCTTAGTTAGGACCCGACAGTCCTTTCTGCCAGGTTAGGCAGAGGTTCACTTGCACCTCCTCCAACCTCATCTACTGCATCTGTTGTTCAAGATGTGGACTCTTATACATCGGCGAGACCAAACGCAGACTGGGCGATCGTTTCGAGGAACACCTTCGCACAGTCCCCCTGAACAAACCTGACCTCCCGGTTGCTGGACACTTTAATTCTCCTTCCAATTCCTACACAGACTTCTCTGTCCTAGGTCTCCTCCATTGTCAGAGAGAGTTGTTCCTCCAAATGCAAATTGGAGGAACAGCATCTCATATTTCGCTTGGGCAGCTTACAGCCCGGTGGCATGAATATTGATTCCTCTCATTTCAGGTAGTCCCGGCATTCCCTCTCTCTCTATCCTTCCCCCACCCAAGTCACACTAGCTTCTCGTTTTCACCCTACAAACAGCTAACAATAGTCTGTTTTAGTAGACTTTAGGAGAGCTCCCCCTCCCCTTCCCCCAGTCACCATCAACAACACCACAGTCACTTCTGTAGAATCTTTTAAGTTCCTTGGAACCATCACCTGCAAGGACCTGAAATGGGAGGCCACCATCGACTCCACAGTCAAAAAGGCCCAACAGAGGATATACTTCCTGCGGCAGCTGAGGAAGCACAATCTGCCACAGGCAATGATGGTCCAATTCAATACTGCCATCATGGAGCCTGTCCTTACCTTCTCCATCATGGTCCGGTTTGGCTCAGCCACCAAGCACGACACCTGGAGGCTGCAGCGAATCGTCCGATCAGCAGAGAAGGTTGTTGGTTGCAACCTTCCCCCATTGACGAACAGTACACTGCAAGGGCCAGGAAGCGAGTGGGTAAGATCATCTCTGACCCCTCTCACCCTGGCCACAATCACTTCCCTCTGGAAGGCGACTCCGGACTGTCAAAGCCGCCACAGCCAGACATTAAAACAGCTTTTTTCCACGAGTAGTAGCTCTACTCGATAACCACAAATTTGTAGCTTCCTTTTGCTTTGGTATTTTATTTCATTCACATGGTTAAACTATAATGTTTTATTATTAATGTTGAATGTTTTATGTGTGATTCTTATGTGTGACACTGTATGTCGTGTTGTTACTTGCGGGCGGAGCGCCAAGGCAAATTCCTTGTATGTGAACATACTTGGCCAATAAACTTATTCATTCATTCATTTCCTTTGTCATCGTTACTTTTTTGCATATCTTTCATTCATCTCTCCACATCACCATCTATATCTCTCGTTTTCCTTATCCCTAACCAGTCTGAAGAACAGCCTCGACCCACAACGTCACCCATTCCTTCTCTCCAGAGATGCTGCCTGTCCCGTTGAATTACTCCAGCGTTTTGTGTCTATCTTAGTTTAGTTTAATTTACTTTAGAGATACAGCCTAGATACAGGCCCTTCGGCCCACCGTGTCTGTGCCGACCGACGATGCCCATACACTAGCACTATCCTACACACACTAGGGACAATTTACATTTATACCAAGCCAATTAACCTACAAACCTGTACGCCTGGAGTGTGGCAGGAAACCAGAGCACCCAGAGAAAACTCATGGGAGAACGTATAAACTCTATACAGACAAGCACCCGTGGTCAGGGTTGAACCCGGGTCTCTGGCGCTACAAGGCAGCGACCCAACCGTTGCGCCACCGTGCCGTCAAAATTCACTTTGCTCGTATTCCACCGTATTTCAGCAAGCGGAATAAAAAGAAGAGCATGTGACTAGTTCGTGGGTCTTGACCAGTGACTCTTACCATGGGAGACGTGCAGACAACAAGCAGCTAGCATGTCTGTCTTACCTAATATGCAATTTCTTCAAACAATATTCTTGAAAGAACATTTAGAGTCATGGAGTCTCACAGCATGGAAACAGGCCCTTCAGCCCAACTTTCCCACACTGGTCAACATGTCCCATCTACACTGGTCCCACCTGCCCGCGTTTGACCCATATCCCTCTAAACCTGTCCTATCCATGTACCCGTCTAAATGTTTCTTTGGCAATGGGAGGTAAAACAACAAAAACAGACTTGGTTGGTAGTCCCCTTTCTGCAGAGTTTAATGTTATAATAGAGTGAATGTTCCTACTTTCTTTTTCTTTCTTTTCTAGGGTCTACTTTCTTACTTTACTTCCTTATCTAACTTCTTTTCTAAGGGGCTTTCTTTTCCCAACACTCTCTTGCACTTCACGACTCTTGCGCACTTTCTTTACTTTCCTTACTTCTATCTTTTTCTTAAAGCTCAAAAAAATGAAGCGGTACAAAAAATGTATTAAGATATATGTGTTGTGTATTATTGTAATTTACCGTACTTCTAATAAAAATAATTTAAAAAAAAAAATAAATGTTTCTTAAACGTTGCGTTGGTATCTGCCTCAACTACCTCCCGTGGCAGCTTGTTCCATATTTCCACCCTTTGCGTGAAAAAGTTACCCCTCAGGTTCCTATTAAATCTTTCCCCCCCCCCCCCGCCTTAAACTGATGTCCCCTAGTTCTCGATTCCCCTATGCTGGGCAAGAGACTCTGTGTGTCTACTCGATCTATTCCTCTCATGATTTTGTACACCTCTATACGAACACCCCTCATCCTCCTGCGCTCTAAGGAATAGAATCCCAGCCTGCTCAACCTCTCCCTGTAGCTCAGACCCTCGAGTCCAGACAACATCCTCGTAAATCTTCTCTGCGCCCTTTCCAGCTTGAAAGAATCCCTGATGTAGCGTGATAAATACCAGGCTTTCTTCCTCTATCTGCCGCAGAGAATTTCCCCCGCCATAACGCAGTAAAGTTAACAGCCCGGGATTCATAGCCATGCCTCATTATTCAGCAAACTACTCGAATCAATGCTGTGAATGGTAGGGCACTTACTACATGCCTTACATCAAAACAACACAAAACTGACAATGAAGGAAAGTTCACTCGAAAGACGGAGCACATAATGCCAATCCTGGCCTCCCTTCCTCCACTGGCTCCCGGTGTACTTTCGAGTTCATTTTAAGATTCTTCTATTCGTTTTAAAATCTTTAAATGGCCTCGCCCCGCCTTACCTCTCTGAGCTGCTTCATCCCTACGCAGCCTCAGGTCAGCTGATCAGCTGCTCCTGGAGGTACCGAGGTCTAAGCGGAAGCTCAGAGGGGATAGAGCCTTCTCTGTTGCTGCTCCGACATTATGGAACACTCTGCCGTTGCACATCAGACAGGCCCCCTCACTGTCCATCTTCAAAACCAGTCTGAAAACCCTTTTCTATTCCTTGGCTTTTGACCCTGCATGAGACTTTGCTCCTGTTTTAGTGTTTTTAATGTTTTTTTATTGTTTTTACTCTCTCTTTTACTGTTTTTATTGTCTTGTAATAATTTTTTGTTCATGATTAGTCATGTACAGCACTTTGTTGCAACAGCGGTTGTTTTTAAAGTGCTCTATAAATAAAGTTATTATTATTATTATTATTATTATTATTAAGCCTGTCTTATAGTATCTCGGCTACAATTGATGGACCAGAAATGTATTAAACTGTAATAATCTAAACATATATTCCCAAAGTGAATCATTCCAGAGGTTTGAACAAGATGCTACTCTGTAATACTCATTGTGCTTAATGTTTGTTCATTTTAAAACCAAGTCTTCATGATTATTCCTGATTCAGTTCAAAGACTTTCCCTCATCTCCCATTTTGTCTACTCAGCAGATTATATGACAGACTTTAATCACATCTACTTTCAAGTTTTAAATTGAATAATCTTGTTTCTCTTAACTGAATCCATTGATTCATGTCAGGGTCTTATCTTTGTTGTTCTCCCATGCTTTGAAGTCTGTTTTAACATACAATCCCCAAAGGTTGTAAGTGCAGTTGTACTCACATCTGAGCATGCAGCGCCTGAATATAATTTACTTTGACTTATCTGCTTTCTTCTCAATGATGTTTGGCTTATTAGACGTCTCCTTCTGTTGGGACTCTTAGCTGCTCCATTGCTCCTCACACTGGACAATGGCTCTCCATCCAACAATAAGGATAGATCGAGCAGATGCACAGAATCCCTTGCCCCAGAGTAGGGGAATCGAAGACCAGAGGACATACAGTAGGTTCAAGGTGAAGGGGAAAAGATTTAATAGGAATCTAAGGGGTAACTTATTCACACAAAAGGTGGTGGGTGTATGGAACGAGCTGCCAGAGGAGATGGTTGAGGCTAAGAAACAGTTAGACAGGTACATGGATAGGACAGGTTTGGAGGGATATGGACCAAGCGCAGGCAGGTGGAACTAGTGTAGCTGGGACATGTCGGGACTGGGTCCTGGGTCTTTAACTCGCTGGAGTTTAGAAGGAAGAGGGGAGAACCTCATTGAAACTTACCTCATTGAAAATAGCCTCAGAATAAAAGGGCACATCTTTAGAAAAGAGATGAGGGGGAATTGCTTTAGTCAGAGGGTCATGAAACTGTGGAATTAATTGCCACAGACGGCAATGGAGGCCAAGTCATTGGGACTCTTTGAAGCAGAGATTGACAGATTCTTTATTAGTTACGGATGTCAGGGTTTATGGGGGGAGGCAGGAGAATGAGGATGAGATGGAAAGATAGATCAGCCATGATTGAATAATCACAACTTATTATGAATATTATTATTGACATATATATGAAACCGCGTATCTCTTTGGGCCACAATCAAACTATTCAGTGACTCTTTAGTCAGAGGGTGGTGAACCTGTGGAATTCATTGCCACAGAAGGCTGTGGAGGTCGTCGATGGATATTTATAAGGTGGAGATTGGTATTTTTTTGATTAGAGGGTTGAGAGGGAAAGATAGATCAGCCATGATTGAATGGTGGAGCAGACTTGATGTGCCGAATAACCTAATTCTGCTCGTATCACTAACAAACTTATGTACTTGAAAATGGTAAGCTGGTGCTGGAATAATGCCAACTCTCTACGTACTGTTCTAAAGAGGATCTATTGCACTCTAGTGCGGTATAAATAGATGGGCAGTATGCAGAACAGATATTTCACTGTCTCTGTACATGTGCCAATGAATGACGGCGCAGTTGTGCGGTGGCAGAGACCGAGGTCCGATCCCGACTACGGGCGCTGTCCACGCGGAGTTTGCACGTTCTCCCCGCGACCTGCATGGGTTTTCCACCGGCTGCTTCGGATTCCTCTCACATTCAAAAGACGTACAGGTTGTAAATTGTCCCTAGTGTGTAGGATAGTGCTAGTGTACGGGGTGATCGCTGGTCGGCGTGGACTCGGCAGGGCGGAGGGCCTGTTTCCACGCTGCATCCCTAAGGTCAGAAGTCTAAAGAACGCGTTGAACAAAATGAGCCACTATGTGTTCCTACTGCCAAGTCTGATGTTCAGAGTGCTGAACCCGGATGCTCTCTCTCTGTCTTCTGTGGCCCTTGACCTGGGGTTCCCATGATATGGTGAGCATCTGGCATTCCTACAGGGAGATTTTGATAACGTCCTCAAAATGCCTCACATGTGTTCTGGTGACTGAGCTCGGGGCAGTGAGCTTGATTTTCGGGAGTCCAGTGTCAGGTGTGCAGATGATACAGTGAATAAGTTAGCGTATCTGGCCATTGGTCATGAACCACAGCCGACAATGACACAATGAAGAAGCATCCAATAACAACCCTGTCCCAGCTTAATTTTGTGCACAAACACCAGCCTTGATTTAATTCAAGTCAGGCTTTGGGTGGGACAAGTGTAAAATGCTCGAGAAAATCAAGTTGTTTTGATTTTTCCTTCTCTCCCAATTTTCCCAGCAGTTTCCCCAAAACTAGGGTGGCACGGTGGCGCAGCGGTGGAGATGCTGTCTTACAGCGCCAGAGGCCCGGGTTAGACCCTGACTACGGGTGCCGTCTGTACGGAGTTTGTACGTTCCCCCCGCGACCTGCGTGGGTTTTCTCCGAGATCTTTGGTTTCCTCCCACACTCCAAAGATGTACAGGTTCGTAGGCTAATTGGCTTGGTATGAATGTAAATTGTCCCCTGTGTGTGTAGGGTAGTGCTAGTGTACGGGGATCGCTGGTCGGCTCGGACTCGGTGGGCCGAAGGGCCTGTTTCCGTGCTGTATCTCTAAACCAAGCTAAACTTCAGAATTCTGTAATGTAACAAAGGAAAATCAGTCATTTTCTCAAAGGTTCTGGTTATAAATGGTATTTGGATTCTATTTGATTAAACGTTAGTACTTCAGACATTAATCCTTCTTGCACAGAATGTCCTCACTTTCCATTTTACAACCCCTCGTAAACATTGATTGCTTGAGAACATCGAGTTGCTTTGATTTTCCACTCTCTTTCAACCTCCCTAGTACTCTTTGGAAGTGGGAGATGGAACCAAATCTCTTGATCGCAGATGGGCTCAAGCCCAGTGGGTGATTGTCGTCCCAGTTACCGATCAAGACCCTTGATGACTATTGTAGGGAGATGAGACAAAGGCCCAAAGGAGGAAGGGTCTCCGAGGTGTGTAGGAAGGGACTGCGGATGCTGGTACCATGACCTTGGTACTGACTTAGGTTTGCAGAACCAGGACCGTACTTTAGCTTGTTGAAGATGGACACAAAATGCTGGAGTAACTCAGCGGGACAGGCAGCATCTCTGGAGAGAAGGAATGGGTGACGTTTCGGGTCAAGACCGAATCAGGGGCATGGAAGGGAAAGATGTGAAAATGACAGATCAAAGCAGACGCGGGGAAGGTGACAACGAGGCATACAATCAGTAATAATCAATCAGGAGGATTGTCGAACTTGTCGGAGAGCTCGGATGGGGGAGGGACGGAGAGAGAGGGAAAACAAAGGTTACTTGAAGTTAGTGAAATCAAAACTGGGGTGTAAGCTGCCCAGGCGAAATATGAGGTGCTGTTCCTCCAATTTGCGTTGTGCCTCACTCTGACAGTGGAGGAGGCCCAGGACAGAAAGGTTGGTGTGGGAATGGGAAAGGGAGTAAAAAAGTGTTTCTCCACCGGGAGATCACGTAGGCCTAGGTGGATTGAGCGAAGGTGTTCTGCAAAATAATCGCCGAGCCTGGCTCACCGTGGGTTGTGGTTGAAGCAGACACGTTAGTGGCATTTAAAAGACTTGTGAATAGACATATGTATATGCAGGGAATGGAGAGATATGGTTAGGTGCAGTTAGATATGTGATGGCTGTGGCATCACATTCAGCACCGAGATGGTGGGCCGAAGGTCCTGTTCTTGTGCTGGACTTTAGAACTACAGTACGGAAACAGGCCCTTCGGCCCACTGAGTCTATGGGGAGAAAGCAGGAATGATCAGCCATGATCACAGTGAATGGTGGCTCGAAGGGCCGAATGGCCTACATCAGCACCTATTGTCTATTGTACATTGTACATTATCCCAATCCACTACACACAAGGGACAATTTACAAATAGCAGAAGTTAATTAATCTACAAACCTCTGTGTCGTTGAGATGTTGGAGGAAACTGGAGCACCCGAGAAAACCCACACGGTCACGGGGAGAACGTACAAACTCCATACAGACAGCACCCGTAGGTAGGATTGAACCGGGGTCTCTGGTGCTGTGAGGTAGCAACTCTATTGTTGTGCCACCGTGCTGCCCTGTACTGTTCTTTGTTCTGTGTTCTATGCTGCAAACAAGGAGGAATTATTTCTTGCCTTCATTTTAATTACACCAGGCTCAGACCTGCATCAACTGAGATGAAAGGTCAAGTTGAGTTTATTGGCATATGCAGATGTACGGTGAGGTGCAGATATAATGAACACTTTGCCGTAAGGAGCATCACAGGCATCACTTAAACTATACAGGACAGTGAAAAGAAAAATACTGTGCAAAAACAAGACAATTGTTGAAATTAAAGATAGCGGATTCAGGGGATATGGGGAGAAGGCAGGAACGGGGTACTGATTGGGGATGATCAGCCACGATCACATTGAATGGCGGTGCTGGCTCGAAGGGCCGAATGGCCTACTCCTGCACCTATTGTCTATTGACCACCAAGTGGCTGCCAGTAAAGGAAAGCTGAAGGGCCTGTCCCACGTACGCAATTTTTTCGGCGACTGCCGGCACCCGTCATAGTAGCCGGAAATTTTAAAAATGGTGAAAATCCACCGGCGACCAGAAAAAGGTACGACTCTTTGGGCGACTTCTCACCACCAAACAGGCGTCGCATAAGTGGGACAGGCCGTTGAGGACACAAAGTACTGGAGAAACTCAGCGGGTCCAGCTGCCTGAACTTGTCACTTTGCACATGTGGCAACACAATCCCAACGTTTAAGAAACAGCTGGACAAGTACATGGATAGGACAGGTTTGGAGGGATACGGGCCAAATGCGGGCAGGTGGGACTCGTGTAGCTGGGACATGTTGGCCGGTGTGGGCAAGTTGGGCCAAAGGGCCTGCATCCACGCTGTATCACTCGATGACTCGATGACATAACCTCACCGTGTTATTTGTCTGAATTATTTCCCTCTGCCTCTCCCAGCATCTTCTGTGTCAGATACCACCTCATCATCCACTCCTGTTGCAACGTCTAGTGGATTTGAATTTGAGATGCGTGTAACAGCTTTGTTGGGACGAAGCCTGTCTTAAAATGTGACATTGGATAATATTTAAACAAAAATTGGTTTATCGATGATTCATTATCAAATCTGGAACACCCTCTTCTTCAAGAGTTCGTTCAAATCTTTTAAAATGTTTTTAAACGTTCAGCAGTCCTGAACTACAAACGACCTCTTTGGTGACCCTCGGACTAACCTTGATCGGACTTTGCTGGCTTTACCTTGCACTGAACATTATTCCTTTATCGTGCATCTGTGCACTGTAATCATGTATTGTTTTTCTGATGACTGGATAGCAGGCAACAAAAGCTGTACTGAACTTTAGTCTAACTTGTCAGCACTTGCACAAATTATCCAACGTGTTGTGTAAACAGGGGCTTGAGGCCTGTGTTAGTTTTCCCTCCTTCACTGCGTGCTTCTTGCATGCCTTGTGAGAGGTGCTGTCCATGGTACTGACATAGGTTTACAGAACCTGAACTCTACTTTAGCTTGTTGAAGGCAGACACAAAATGCTGGAGTAACTCAGCGAGTCAGGCAGCATCTCTGGAGGAAAGGAATAGGTGACGTTTCGAGCAAAGACCCTGCCTCAGACTTTAGCTTGTTGAAACAAGGAACTGCAGATGCTGGTTTACAAAAAAAAGACACAGAGTCGGTTCCGGAAGCCACGGTCTCGAGTAGGGAGGCGGCCGTTCCAGGGTTCCCATGCCGCTGAGAGGACTCTCCCGACGCCGGAACATCATCACCCGGCGAGGACGGCCTGGAACATCGGACCTCCGTAGAGGCAACTGTGGAGGCCTCAATAGGCCCGACTATGGGTGGACATTGGGGATGGGACTGGACTTTGTGCCTTCCCCCATAATGGGAACCATTGTGGGGGGATGTTTTTTATGTTAAAGCTATTTATTATTGTTATGTTTGTATTCTTTTTTTATGTGCTGCATTGGCAAAAAGAATTTCACTACATCTAGGTGTATGTGACAATAAATCAACCTTTGAACCTTTGAACCTTTGAGTATCTCAGCGGATCAGCCAGCATCAATGGAGAACATATATAGGAGATATTTCGGGTCGAGATCCTTCTTCAGACCTTTCGTACTTTAACATGACTGCTGGCCAGCGGAGACGAGGACAAATATGATATTTAAAAGATGCTCAGACAGGTACATGGATAGGAATGGCTTGGAGCGATACGTACAAGTCGTAGGCAAGTGCGATCAGCTTAGAGAAACAACTTGGTTGGCTTGGATAAGTTCATAAGTTCATAGGTTGTAGGAGCAGAATTGGGCCATTCGGCCCATCAAGTCTACTCCGCCATTCAATCATGGCTGATCTATCTTTCCGTCTCAACCCCATTCTCCTGCCTTCTCCACATTGCCCCTGACACCCGTACTAATCAAAGTTGAGCCAAAGTCTCTGTTTCCATGCTGTCTGCATATCTCTCTGACTCCAAATACCATTTCAACAGTGGTGTGTAGTCCGCAAGTGGTGGTTACTACCCCGTCCACACATCCCTGGACAGATTTGCCAGCTACTGGCTTGACCTAGGAGCTTCTACTCCCTAATGCCCTCGCGTTATTTTTTTTAACAAAGAGCTCAGAGCATCAGAAAAGTTGCTAACTTATGTTCTGCAGGCCAAGACTTCAGGGATACAACGGGGAAACAGGCCCTTCTACAATCGACCTCATTGGTGACCCTCGGATATGTTTGATCAGACTTTACTGGCTTTACCTTGCACTAAATGTTATTCCCTTATCATGTATCTAGGCACTGTAAGTGGCTCGATTGTCATCATGTATTGTCTTTCTGCTGACTGGTTAGCACACAACAAAAGCTTTTCACTGTCCCTCGTTACACGTGACAATAAACTAAACTGAACTGCATTGAACCTTCGGCCCACTGAGTCCCCACTGACCAGCCAGGGAAGCCAATTAACGTACAAACCCACACGTCTATGGAGTGTGGGAGGAAACCGGAGCATCCGGAGAAAGCCCACGTGGTCACAGAGAGAATGTACAAACTCCGCACAGACAGCACCCGTAGTCAGGATCGAACCCTTGCCAAGCTTGGATCATTAATGGGTCGGTGAATACAACACCCGAGTAATATCCTGGAGCAGGTACAACACTTTCAATGTAGTGTTTATATATCTGCAATGTAGGGATATTCATTCCAAGTGCTGAACAGGAACCAAATCTGTTGAACAAGCTAATTCTATTTGATCAGCTATATATTTAGTCATTCTGCATTTCACCTTCCTGTCTTGGTGATGCATAAGAAATGAGAACTCAGCGAAAAATGTCCACAGGGGGCACCTGAGCTGAAGGAAGAATTGCAGTGAAAAAATGACTCTCAAGCCAAACATCTTAATGGGCAAAATGTGGCCAGGATTGCAGATAAAAGCAGTCGGTTGGAGGGTAGCCAGAGGCTGTGGTTTCCAACTGGGCTTTGACCTAAGCTGAAGGCTTGTCAGTTCGGACACCTTTCCCCACCCACTGCCTCATTACCACCACCATTGCAGAACTCTCCAGAGGACCAGATTCTCCGAGATTGATTCCCTTTTAGTTTAGCTCAGAGATACAGCGCGGAAACAGGCCCTTCAGGCCACCGAGTCCACCCCGACCAACGATCATCCCGTACACAAGCACTATGCTAAATACATGCTGTACAATTTTACCAAGCCGATTAGCCGACAAACCTGCCCGTCTTTAGTGTGTGGAAGGAAACCGGGGGTCACGGGGAGCAGGTACAAACTCCGTACAGACAACACCCGTAGTCAGGATCGAACCCGTGTCTCCGGCGCTGTAAGGCAGCAACTCTACCGCTGCACCCCTAGCAACATCACAGTAGTTTAGTTTAGTTTAGTTTGGAGATACAGCACTGAAACAGGCCCTTCGGCCCACTGGGTCCCTGCCGGCCAGCGATCCCTGCACATTAACACTATCCTACACACACTAGGGACAATTTTTTACATTTACCAAGCCAATTAACCTACAAACCTGTACATACTTTGGAATGTGGGAGGAAACCGAAGATCTCGGAGAAAACCCACGCAGGTCACGGGGAGAACGTACAAACTACATACAGACAGCGCCTGTAATTGGGATCCAACCTGGGTCTCCGGCGCTGCATTCACTGTAAGGCAGCAACGCTACTGCTGAGTTATCGTGACTGCCCAAAGTTTTGCTAACACTAAGAGCTCGACCTTTCACCTGACAAATAAAAAATAAATTAAGGTGGAAGGGAGAGAACATCTTGGGAAAGGCAGCCGAATAAAGAAGAGAGAGCAGCACGGTGGCGCAGCAGTAGAGTCGCTGCCTTACAGCGTCAGAGACACGGGTTCGATCCTGACCACGGGTACTGTCTGTACGGAGTTTGTACGTTCTCCCCGTGACCTGCGTGGGTTTTTCCCCGGTGTGCTCCGGTTTCCTCCCGCACACCAAAGGCATCCAGGTTTGTAGATTAATTGGGCCTCTGTGAACTGTCAATTGTACCCAGTGATTGGGATAGTGCCAGCATACGTGGCGATTGTTGGTCGGCGTGGACTTGGTGGGCTGAAGGGCTGACTTGTCTGAATCACGTTGGACTACCATCACAATAGTTCAATTTAGATGATTCAGTTTCACTTATTGTCACGTGTACCGTGCCATACACGTCTGTACGGAATTTGTACGTTCTCCCCGTGACCGCGTGGGATTCCCACCGGGTGCTCCGGTTTCGTCCCACACTCCAAAGACGTGCAGGTTCGTCGGTTAATTGGCTTCAGTAAAAAGTTGTCCAAATTGTCCCCAGTGTGTGTAGGACAGTGCTGGTGTACAGGGTGATCGCTGGTCGGCAGGGACTCGGTGGGCTGACGGGCCTGGTTCCACGATGTACCTCTAAAGTCTAAAAACTCATCCCAATGCAGAGTGTTGCAGAGGGGCTGAAAGAATAATACACAGATCCACTGCCCCATACATCTGACCTGTTTTGTGAAGCTCTAATCTGTTACCACTGTGGTTGAGTCTGCCTTACATTTGGCCAACTATGGAGACCTTTACAGCTGATGATTGCTCCTCCTGCAGACCCTTTGTGTTAGGTCAGCAAGGCAGCGTGTTGGCCGCTGCTACGTTGGTGTACGGGGAGTCACATACACCAAGCCAAATTGGCTTGTGATTATAAGCCTGCCATGGCAATACATTAACACAATTAGAAGGGCAGTTTCGGAATTAACTCCATTCTGCTATTTCGCACTGGAGTAAATGGATATGGGCTGAATCATCAAACCCAATTAGTCGTAATTAAGAAGTGATTTGATGAGCGCATATTTTTCTGGATGCTGGTGTCTGCTTATTGATTGCTTGTGCTTGTGTTCACCTGTGGGATGGAGCTAACTAACTGCAGAATGATCAGTCCCTGTTAATCATTCGACCTGTGACTCACTTGCCTCTGAATTAGATGAGCAGCACAGTGCTGCCTCCCAGCTCCAGCGAGCTGAAACATAGGACAGTGCAGTAGAGGTACAGGCCCTTCAGCCCACAATGTCTGTGCTGAACACAATGCCAGTTTCAACTAGTCTCCCCTGCCTGCACTCTTTCCAAACCCCATCCATTCCTTGCAAATCCATGTGCCTATCTAAAAGCATCTTAAACGTCACTGTCACACCTGCCTTACAAAGTGTGGTATGGTGGCATAGTGGTAGAGCCACTGCCTTACAGCGCCTTGACCGGGGTTCGATCCCGGCTAATGGTGCTGTCTGTACGGAGTTTGTACGTTCTCCCCGTGACCTGCATGGGTTTCCCTGAGATCTTTGGTTTCCTCCCACATTGCATCTGCCTGATGAATTAATGGATCGACAGGGTACTGATTCTGGATGATCAGCCATGATCATGTTGAATGGCGGTGCTGGCTCGAAGGGCTGAATGGCCTGCTCCTGCACCTATTTTCTGTGTTTCCATGTTTCCAAAGGCGTACAGGTTTGTGGGTTAATCGGCTTGGTCGAAATGTAAATTGTCCCTAGTGTGTGTAGCGCAGTGTTAGTGTGCGGGGATCGCTGGTCGGCGTGGACCCGGTGGGCCGATGGGCCTGTTTCTGCGCTGTATCTCTAAACTAAACTAAACCTCCACCACCACCTCCCTGACAGCGCATTCCAGGCGCCCACCACTCTCTGTGCAAAAACCTTGCGCTACCTATCTCTAAATTTTATCCCACTCGGCCTTCTAGCCTTTGACATTTCCACCCTGAGGAAAAGGTTCTGAATGTCTACCCTATCTATTTCTCTCATAATGTTGCACAGTCATCGAGTCATGCAGCGTGGAAACAGGCCCTTCGGCCCAACCTGCCCACACCGACTAACATGTCCCATCTACATCAGTAACTCCTGCCTGCCTTTGGCCCAGAATCTCCATATTTATTTTGTTTTTAGAATTTGACACGTTTTTCTTTTTATAATTGGTTCTTGCAATGCCAGTGGAGAAAGAGCACTGCCAATAAGCAAGAAATCCATAGTGACACCAGGGAGGAATAGACAGAGGGGAGAGGGGCAGAGTTATTCATGTCTGATCTCACAGAATTGGACTTGAACAGTTAAAATGAATGTGATTTAACTGATTGAGTCAAACATTGCCCCCAGTGGACATAATCAACAGGAAGCAATGTACGCAGTATTTAATTTATTCACTTTTACAGATCTGGGCACCTGGTTAGCAGGCAACAAAATCTTTTCACTGTACCTCGGTACACGTGACAATAAACAGAACTGAACTGAGTGTTATCTGATTTAATTGGATAGCCTGCACAGGAAAGCTTTTCACTGTACCTCGGTACATGTGACAATAACAAACCTAAACCAAAACAAAAAATTAATTTAAACTCCTCAGCAGCATGGTGTGGGTTGAGTTTATATCCCAGGATTGTTATAGAGTGGTACAGTGTGGAAACAGGCCCTTCGGCCCAACTTGCCCACAACGGCCAACATGTCCCAGCTACACTATTCCCACCTGCCCACGTTTGGTCCATATCCCTCCGAACCTGTCCTATCCACGTACCTGTCTAACTGCTTCTTAAATGTTGGGATAGCCTCCATCCTCAACTACCTCCTCTGGCAGCTTGTTCCATACACCCACCACCCTTTGTGTGAAAAAGTTACCCCTCAGATTCCTATTAAATCTTTTCCCCTTCACCTTAAACCTATGTCTCCTGGTCCTCGATTCCGCTACTCTGGGCAAGAGACTCTACCCCATCTACCCCATCTACCCCATCTACTCCTCTCATGATTTTTTACACAAAGATTGTTAACGTGCTCATTTAACCACAGCCCATCGACATACCTTTAAAGGTGGCAATGACCAAAGGGGTATTTTTGATCCCCGTGATCTAAGATCTTGTTTTTTGCCCATTCCTGTATGACTCTTGATCTAGACTCAAGGAAGGTTTCAGTCGACCCGAAACAACACACGAATAGCTTTTGTTTTTAAATGGGATGTCCGTCCAAGTGGTGTCCGAGGTTAGGGGCAGAAGGCAGGAGAATGGGGCTGAGAGGGAAAGATAGATCAGCCATGATTGAATGACAGAGTAGACTTGATGGGCCGAATGGCCTAACTCTGCTCCAACAAGTTATGGACATGAGATTGGTGTTGCAACAAGATCTTAACGATTGTTTCAGCCCTGAAACCTCAGCTGCACGTTTCACAAGTGGGATAAGGGAGTCCTCGAGTCTTAGAATATGGAAACAGGCATTTTGGCCCAATGTGCCCACGCTGACCAACATGCCCCATCTGCACGTCCCACCTGCCTCGATGAAGAGGCTCCTCCTCCTCCTTTTTCCTTTCTTCTCCCCGCCACCCACTATCAGTCTGAAGAAGGGTTTCGGCCCGAAACGTTACCTATTTCCTTCGCTCCATAGATGCTGCTGCACCCGCTGAGTTTCTCCAGCATTTTGTGTACCTTCGATGAAGATCACGTTAGTAGCTGGGAGAGACACAAAACGCTGGAGTAACTCAGCGGGATGGGCAGCATCTCTGGAGAAAAGGAACGGGTGCCGTTAAGGGTCGAGAACCTTCTTCAGACCAAGAGTCAGGGGAGAGGGAGACACAGAGATGTGGAAAGTTAGGTGTGAAAACGAGACAACTAAGGGGACGAAAATCAAGGGAAATGGAGAATAGATCATCATCGTTAGCTCGGAGAAGGTGACAACGAAACATACAAAAACCCCATTAAATCTCCAAAAAATGAATGGCTGAAAGGAAAGCACAAATTGAAGAATAATATCAGAAACAATATGTTCTCATGAAAATTATTATTTTGGTGCCGCATTCATTGTGAATATTCCTTCAGGCCGTAACATGAAGCCCAGCAAGATGTTTCCTGCACACGTTAGTAGCTGGGGATAGGTTTACTGGATGTGGAGGTCTCAGAGTTTCATTAGGCTGGGGCATAGCCAAATAGGTGGATAGTAAGAGAACAGTCATGCTGTTGAGACTTAGATATGGGAATTGGGACTATGGTGTCCCAGGAAAATTGGAGTATGGGAATTGGGGCATGGAGGCAGTGAATCGGTGACTGGTAACTTGAGTATCAGAACATTGGGATATATGATATAGACAATAGAAACATAGAAAATAGGTGCAGGAGTAGGCCATTCGGCCCTCCGAGCCTGCACCGCCATTCAATATGATCATGGCTGATCATCCAACTCAGTATCCTGTATCTGCCTTCTCTCCATACCCCCTGATCCCTTTAGCCACAAGGGCCACATCTAACTTCCTCTTAATAGAAACATAGAATTCCACAAATTCACAACTCTCTGGGTGAAAACGTTTTTTCTCACCTCAGTCTTAAATGGCCTCCCCTTTATTCTAAGACTGTGGCTTCTGGTTCTGGACTCACCCAACATTGGGAGCATGTCAATAGACAATAGACAATAGGTGCAGGAGTAGGTCATTCGGCCCTTCGGGCCAGCACCGATATGACACGATACGATAGAACTATATTTATCCCAGGAGGGAAATTGATCTGCCAACAGTTATTGTAGATGGGTTATGCATGCAACCTATAATGTAGTTACCTCATCACCACTAACCACGCCCCATCATATTAGTATAACTGTAGTATCCTCCCTTTGTTCCTCCCACTAGGTTCCAGTACGCCTGAAGGCTGGATGCAGTCAGTGCTGGGACGTGTGTGCCACGTGCTATATTAAACTCACAGTAAAGCTTACAGTGTGTCAGTAATCAAACCTTTACATGGTGTCAGAAGTGGGATCCGAACCCACGCCTCCGTTGTCCGCCCTCCGATGCCTATTGCCCAGCAGTTCCTGATGCCCAAAGTCCTGCAGCCTGCTGATGTCCAGAAACGTATTGCCCAGAAGCACGAGATCCAGCGACGATCGCATGATAAAGCCTGCCGCCCTCTTTCGCCCCTGATGCCTGGACAGGTCGTCCGTTTGCAGACGCCCACCGGCTATTCCCGACTTGCCACCGTCGTCGGGTTTGACAGCGCGCCACGGTCATACCTCGTGGATTTCGAAGGGACTGTATACAGACGCAGCCGCCAGCATCTGTTGGCGGTTAACGAGCCCAAACCACCTCCTGCGATTCCGTATACCCCTCCATCGCTTGTCGAGCCTTCCTCCACTAACGTACCATCTGCTCCTTGCATGCCACGGTCGGTCCTTTTGCCTCGGGTAGCCCCCCCCCCCCCCCCCCCTGCTCCTCCCGGGTTTGCTCCCCAGGCTCTGCTGTCTCCTGCAAGGTCTTCTCTCTCTCCAACTTCAGCTCGTTCTAACCCTTCATTCTCACCTGGCTCACCTGTGCCTCTCCGTTCCCCCTTCAAGCTGGGTTCCCCACCCATCTTCTCTCCCCCTCCTGTTTCTGTTCCTGTCCCTCCTCCTATTCTTTCGGGTGGGGAGGGTGAAGGTGCTGTGCGCACTCGCTCGGGTCGGGTTGTAAAACCTCCGGCTCGCTACGGAGAGTTTGCTTAGCTATGCAGGTTCTGTATAATAAACCTGCCACTGTAGTAACTTGTTTGAATCGTAAGGGAAAGGATGTAGATGGGTTATGCATGCAACCTATAATGTAGTTACCTCATCACCACTAACCACGCCCCATCATATTAGTATAACTGTAGTATCCTCCCTTTGTTCCTCCCACTAGGTTCCAGTACGCCTGAAGGCTGGATGCAGTCAGTGCTGGGACGTGTGTGCCACGTGCTATATTAAACTCACAGTAAAGCTTACAGTGTGTCAGTAATCACTCCTTTACAGTTATAAAATACAAAAATGATGAGTTTGTTAATCCTATTGGTGTCCGCGGCCTTCACCCTGCTGCCCCAGCACACGGCAGCGAAGAAGATGACACTATACCACCCATTGGGAGAACATCTGCAGCATCCTATCGCAGACGTTGAGGGAACGGAGCCTCCTCAAATATCACAGCCGGCTCTGCCCCTTCTTGTACAATGCCTCAGCGTTCCTGGACCAGTCCAGTTTACTGTCCAGGTAAACGACAAGGTATTTCAGGGGGATTGGAACTGGCTGTTCAGTGGTTCAGGCGATTGGCCTCACTGGGAAATCTGGGGATCATGGCCTGGTCTTTGGGGATTGGGAGTGTGGTTGGGGCTGTATTAGGTGGAGTGGAGGTAAGATGGGAAATGGATATGGGGAGAAGGCAGGAACGGGGTACTGATTGGGGATGATCAATGATCACATTGAATGGCGGTGCTGGCTCGAAGGGCCGAATGGCCTACTCCTGCACCTATTGTTTATTGTCTATTGACATGTCCCCAATGTTGGGTGAGTCCAGAACCAGAAGCCACAGTCTTAGAATAAAGGGGAGGCCATTTAAGACTGAGGTGAGAAAAAACGTTTTCACCCAAAGAGTTGTGAATTTGTGGAATTCCCTGCCACAGTGCTGGCTCGAAGGGCCGAATGGCCTCCTCCTGCACCTATTTTCTATGTAATCTATCTATGTAATCTATGACATTGGACTTTGTGTCTGGAACTGGTGCGCTACAATGCTGAGAACTGTATCCCGCTCTCTGTATCTTTCACTTTGCTCCGGCTGTTGTACTTCAGTTTGGCTTGATTGTACTTATGTTAGTATTATCGGATTTGATTAGTGAGAATGCGAAACAAAGCTTTTCACTCTACCTCGGTACACGTGACAATAATAAGTCTAAATCGGTTTTAGATAGACACAAAATGCTGGAGTAACTCAGCGGGAAAGGCAGCATCTCTGGGTGATGTTTTGGGTTGAGACCCTTCTTCTTAGATCGGGGCAGCACAGTAGCACAGTGGTATCAAAGGTATCAAAGGTATTTTATTAGTCACATTCACATCCACCCAGGTGTAGTGAAGTGAAATGCTTTTTGCCATTTTGCAGCACACAAAAAAAGAATACAGAAATAACACCAATGAGAGTCTTAAACACATAGAACATCCCCCCACAATGGCTCCCACCATGAGGGAAGGCACAAAGTCCAGTCCCCAACCCCAGTTCACCCATAGTCGGGCCTATTGAGGCCTCCACAGTTGCCTCTACGGAGGCCCGATGTTCCTGGCCGTTCTTGCCGGGTGATGTTGCTCCGGCGTCGGGAGAGTCCTCCCAGCGGCTTGGGAACCCTGGAACGGCCGCTTCCGCACTGGAGGCCGGGGCTTCCGAAGCCAACAAGGCCGCGCCGGTTGGAGCTCCACAACTGGCGATCTCATCTAGAGATCCCAGGCTCCCGGTGTAAAGTTCAGCGCCGCCGCCCACAGCTGGTCGCTCCTCAAACCCGCAGCTCCGCGATGTTTTCCTCAGCGATCTTCAGCTCACTCCGCGATAGCGCTCCAGCGCTGTGCCGCCGCCGAAGCCGAGGTTCTGGGCGGTCCCCGACAGGAAACGCCGCTCCAGGCCCGCTGGTAGGCCGCGAGGACGGGTCGAAGCTGCAGCCCGGAGAAAAGCTGCCTCTCCGACCAGGTAGGGACCCTGAAAGGTAGTTTCCCCCTTCCCCCCCCCCCCTTCCCCCCCAAATAAAAAAAGTCTAGACCTCCAAACAAAACACTTAACTAACTAAAATAAAAAAATAAAAAGATGAAGAGACAGACAGCTGCTGCCTGAAGATCCTGGGTTCGATCCTGACTTCAACGTGCTGTCTGTGTAGAACATAGAAACATAGAAACATAGAAACATAGAAAATAGGTGCAGGAGGAGGCCATTCGGCCCTTCGAGCCAGCACCGCCATTCATTGTGAACATGTAGTTTATACCTTCTCCCTGTGACCGTGTTGCTTTTCTCCGTATGCTCCGGTTTCCTCCCGCACTCCAAAGATGTGCAGGTTTGTAGCTTAATTGGCTTCGATAAGCTGTAGAAATTGTACAGGATAGTGCTAGTGTGTGGGGCGATCGCTGGTCGGCGCGCACACGGTGGGCTAAAGGGGCTGTTTCCGCACTGTATCTCTAAAGCCTAAACCTTTGGAAGTGACCCATCCATCGCAGAGTCTATTTTCCTGGGACGGCGTGGAGAATATTGAAGAGAGCAGAAGGAGGAATCTGATGCGTTTCTCGTGGGATTAGAGGTGACTGCACACAAAGTCATTCTCACGGCAGAAGAGCACATCCACCCTGGGGAACCGGAGAAAGACATTTTCACTCAGCGAGAGGACATTGTCATTAATTGGAGAGTGACTAGCCTGACACCAGCAAAATGTGACCACCTCCAGTGACTGCAAAGGTTGCCACAGCCCTGAATGCTTATGCATCTGGCTCTTGTAAAGCTGCCAAATGAGCCAGACTCCTACAGTAAATTGGTTGATTGATGGTTTGTTGGCAAAAGCTGTGAATTGTTGGCACTCTTCCCATGGCTCGCTGACAGTCGAATGTCACCGCCAAGAGCTAAGATATGATGTTTGGGAAGTCGGTTGCTCATTAAAAATAATGCTCAGAGCAAGTCCCTCACACTCTGATCGATTGATCAGAATTTAAAAAAATATATATTTTTGAAATAATTTATTTAATTTCAAACACGATACAAAAACCAAAACGGTGGTGACACGCCCACCTCCATATTACAAAATTAATCAGACACTAAATTCCAAACAACTTTGTTACAAATAACACAACCCTCTCTAACACCACCCGGGGGCCGACGTATCCCCGGTAAAGGGCAAAGCCCTCTTCCGCCTAGCGCGTGACTCATGGATGGCCAGCTTGGCCAGCCCTAGGAGCAACCCAACCAGGGCATCTTCGGCCCTGCCCACTCCCTAGACCCCGTCACCAGTCTTTCAATCGCTGGCAGCAGAGCCACTCCTCCCCCTACGGACCCTAGGTGGAGTGGCGGTGCTCCTTGCCCTCCGAACCCCGGCTACAAGGTACACTCTGTTGGACCCTCTAACAGACTGATCAGAATAGTGAGCTTGACCCCGACTCTCAGCCTCAACCCTTGTTAAGACTGAGTGGATACAGTGCGAACTCCATCTTCAAGTTCGCCGACGACACCACCGTTGTTGGATGAATTACAGATGGTGATGAGTCAGAGTATAGAAGTGAGATCGACTGATTTACCAAACGGTGGCAGCTCAATAACTTGGCTCTCAATATCAGTAAAACCAAGGAACTGATTGTGGACTTTGGAAGAGGAAGGATGAGGACCCACAATCCTGTTTATCTCAACCATGGTGGAGAGAGTCAAAAACTTCAAATTCCTGGGCGTGCATATTTCCGAAGATCTTTCCTGGACCCAGCACACTGATGCAATTATAAATAAAGCACATCAACGCCTCTACTTCCTGAGAAGATTAAGTAGAGTCGGTATGTCAACGAGGATTCTCTTGAACTTCTACAGGTGTACAGTAGAGAGCATATTGACTGGTTGCATAACGGCCTGGTTCGGGAACTTGAACGCCCGGGAGCGGAAAAGACTGCAAAAGGTTGTGACCACTGCCCAGTCCATCACCGGCTCTGACCTCCCCACCATCGAAGGGATTTATCGGAGTCGCTGCCTCAAAAAGGCAGCCGGCATCATCAGAGACCCACACCATCCTGGCCACACACTCATCTCACCGTTGCCATCAGGAAGAAGGTACAGGAGCCTGAAAACTCTAATGACCAGGTTCAGGAACCCTCTTCCCTACAGCCATCAGGCTATCAAACACTACAACCTCAAATAAGCTCCGAACTACATAGACTATTATTATTATTATTATTATTATTATTATTATTATTATTATTATTATTATTATTATTATTATTATTATTATTATTATTATTATTATTATTATTATTATTATTATTATTATACTTCTGTTTGTTTTTTGAGTATTTGTGTGTATATACACTGTATGTATGTGGATATATATATATATATGTGTATATATATGTGTGGAGGTGTGTACTTGTGGATATGTGCATATATACACTATGAACTTTTTTTTTTCTCTCTCGTTTATCATTTTGTTTAATACACTATGTTTACATAATCTGTTGTGCTGCAGCAAGTAAGAATGTCATTGTTCTATCTGGGACACATGACAATAACCCTTGACCCGAAACGTCACTTATTCCTGTTCTGCAGAGATGCTGCCTGATCCGCTGTGTTACTCCAGCTTTTTGTGTCTATTTTTTGTGAGACAGCATCTCTGCTGTCCTTCGACTGCCATTACTAATAGTCACAGAGTCATACAGCATGGAAACAGGCCCATCAGCCCACACTGACCAACATGTCCCATCTACACCAGTCCTACCTGCGTGAAATTGAACAATATCCATCTGAACCCATCCGATCGATGTACCTGTCTAAAGGTTTCTTATACATTGCAATGGTCTCTGCCTCAACTACCTCCTCCGGCAGCTCGTTCCATACACCCACCACCCTTTGTGTAAAAAGGTTACCCCTCACACCCCTATTAAATCTTTTCCCCTCCCTCAACTTAAACCTATGTCCTCTGGTTCTTGATTCCCCAAGAGACTCTGTGCGTCTACCTGATCTAGTCCTCTCATGATTTTGTACACTTCTATAAGATGACCCCTTATCCTCCTGCACTCCAAGGAATAGTGTCCGGGCCTGCTCAACCTCTCCCTAAAGCTCAAGCCCTCGAGTCCTGGCTACACCCTCGTAAAACTTCTCCGCACCCGTGTCTTCGTAATTCTTCACTGCCCCCATTTTGAATCTTTTTCTTGTTCGCCCTATAGCCTCTTTTATTCTGAAACAACTCCAGCTAAGTAGTGTCTCATAATTTAAACCCTCCAGCCCTGACGACATACTTGTATCTCTCTCTGCACCTCTGCCTATCATGTCCTTCCTGCAGTACGATGACCGGAACAGTCTCCAATGTTCTAGCTGACTAGCATTTTAGATGGTTCCGGCATGACTTCCCTGCTCTTCCATGCTTTGGTAAATAAACGGCAAGGATAATAGAAATATGATGGAATTTCGGTCATGCTAAACAAAGTATCTGCCTCACAGTTGCTGTTTATCACTGGCTCATTGATCACAATCTACTCAGTCCCCTTCTCCCACTCTTTCCCCACACTCCAGCCATTTACTCACCCTCAACTGTACATCCATCTCACTTCTGGAGGTTGGCAGATGCACTTCTGCGGAAGAGAATGGTTAAATGACATACTCCTCCGTCTGCAACCTTCATCGGCGTGTAAGCTGCAACTTCATGCAAGTTTGAAGAAGTTACACCCAGCACCGGAAAACACAAGTATTTGGCAGAAAATAAACTGACCGCTAAAGGAATCATCGAATCTGCCGATTACTGCACGGTGGCATAGCGGTAGAGTTGCTACCTCACAGTGCCTACAGCGGCAGGGACCCGGGTTCGATCCTGACTACGGATGCTGACTGCACGGAGTTTGTACGTTCTCCCCACGACCCGTGTGGGTTTCCTCCGAGGTCCCACACTCCAAAGACGTTCAGGGTCGTAGGCTAATTGGCTTGGTAAAATTGTACATTGTCCCTCGAGTGTGTAGGATAGTGTTAGTGTGCGCAGGTCGCTGGTCGGCACGGACTCGGTGGGCTGAAGGGCCTGTTTCTGCACCATATCCCTAAACTAAACTAAACTACTACACTGTTCTCTCCTTGACACGACCCATTTCGGATTCATCGGTCTCGGTCTTGAGAATACAATTACCCTACATACAGGCTCTCACAGTTACCTCAGCTATACTTAGTTTAGTTTGATGGGCTGCCAGGACTAGTTTAGTTTAGTTTAATTCATTTAGTTTAGTTTAGTTTAGTTTAGTTTAGAAATACAGGGTGGAAACAGGCCCTTCGGCCCACCAAGCCCGCACTGACCTGCTATCCCCGCACACTATCACTATCCTACATTCACTCGGGTCAATTTACACTTTTTTTACCAAAGCCAATTAGCCTACAAACCTGTATATCTTTAGAGTGTGGGAGGAAACCGGAGCACCTGGAGAAAACCCACGCAGGTCACGGGGAGAACGTACAAACTCCGCACAGACAGCACCCGTGGTCAGGATCGAACCCGGGTCTCTGGCGCTTTAAGGCAGCAACTCAACGGCTGCGCCAGCGTGCTGCCCGTGTTCTGCGTACACTAGTTCTGTGTTGAACATCTCTAAGATGCTTTGAGCAGCTAGAAGCGTTGCTGCCCTTTGACCATGGAATAGGACTGCACTAATTTCACGGAGTGTGCTGATGGCACGGTGTGTGTGTGTGTCCCTGCATGAACACAGCCTCGCTCGTGAGCAGAGGTCTCTGCCACGCTGTCAATGTTCAGTGAATTGCAGCCACCCGAGCACAACCACACAGCGTAATCCCCGTTTCCACGGCAACGGCCACGATCGGTTTAGCCCCGGGGCAACCAACCGTGTAAAACCTCTCTGAAGGACCAACGTGGGGCTTCGGCGCCACAGACTGAACGTGACAGATGACAGAGAACGTGAGGCAGAGAGGAAACAAACCTTTCAACTCAAACTGTGCTGATGAAGATGCTCCTCAAACTGCAGAGCATCCCGGACAATACAGCTCACCCCCTCCACGACACACACTGGTCAACCTGATTAGCACCTTCAGCAACAGACTGGTTCCATCAAGATGCAGTGCAGAACTTCTTCCCTGTGGCTAACAAACTGTACAACTCCTCTCCCTTCTGTCGTGGGGTAGACTGACTCCCCTTCCCCCTCCCCCCAATCTTTGCACATCCCTAATCCTGGATTTTCCACTCATCACTTTAATTTCATGTTTCAAGTACCGTGTTGTGTTATTATGATTGTTGGCAGACCAATTTCCCTCCTGGGATAAATAAAGTTCTATCGTTTCGTATCGTAAATTGGGGATAAACACAAAAAGCTGGAATAACTCCAGTGGGTTAGACAGCATCTCTGGAGAAAAGGAATAGGTGACATTTCGGGTCGAGAGCCTTCTACAGACTGAGAGTCGGGAGGGCTTATACATTGTGATTCACTGTCTGTGGGGCAGTGGAAGCAGAATCAATCAGACCTTCCACAAGTGAGTTGGAAGGGAAGTACTTTGCAGCAGTGTGCAAAATGTTGGAGAGGTGGGAGGGGGGGGGGGATGAAATGGGGCTGAATGGACTGGAATTGATGGGCCGAATGGCCTCCTTCAGTGCCACAAAGGTTGCTGATGCTCCCAGGAGTGGCTCACCGCATGAGGGCAGGATCGAGGAACAGGAGGTCAGTCACATAGTTGTGGAGAGGCAGAGAACTTCATAAGTTCAAAAGTGATAGAAGAATCAAGTCTACTCCGCCATTCAAGCATGTCTGATCCATCTCTCCCTCCTAATCCCACTCTTCAGCCTTCTCCCCATAACCCCAGACGCCCGTACTAATCAGGAATCTTATCTATCTCTGCCTTAAAAATATCCATTGACTTTAGTTTGGTTTTTAGTTTAGAGACACAGCACGGAAACAGGACCTTCGGCCCACCGAGTCCACACCAACCCGCACATTAACACCCATAGGAACAAATAACATTTATACCAAGCCAATGAACCTACAAACCTGTACGTCTTTGGAGTGTGGGAGGAAACCGAAGACCTCGGAGAAAACCCACGCAGTTCACGGGGAGAACGCGCAAACTCCGTGCAGACAGCGGCCGTAGTCGGGATCGAACCCGGGTCTCTGGCGCTGTAAGGCAGCAATTCTACTGCTGCAGCACCTGGCCCCCACAGCCGTCCATGGCCTTCTTCTGCATGTTTCAGAGATGGATGGAGACAGGAGTGAGCTTAGCCCCGATTCCTACCATCGCAGGATACCCAGCCACCGTGAAATGGAAGATGTGGAGGAAACCACTGGAGAAACTAATGGCAGAAAATACAACTAAACAAACCAAATCTTCTCAGCATCCAGAGCACTTTCATGCATTAGAGTCGACATCCATCACAACTCTTAATGGCCTTAATGGCTATTTCTTCACAGCATCAGATGCCAGAAATATATCTTCCCATTGCGCGCCAATGGATTAAAATGCTACCTGTGTGGCTGGGCTGAGAATGGACTTCTATTAAATGGATTCAGGCAGCCTCCTGCCATTTGGAAATGGATTTAAAATAAAATCTCTGCTTGAGAGTATTCTACAAATCTCCTGGGTACAAACTAATTGCAAAGTTGATAAACAATGTGTTTCTATTTTTTTAGCTTTTGTCAAGAACTACACGTAGAACTACAGGTATAACTACCCAAATTTACAGAAAAAACTATTAATGAGAAATGATTACAGGTAAAATCATGGAGCTGCAGTACTATCAGGGATCTCAGCTGTTGCAATAGAGTGTTAAAAGCCAGGCAACTTTTTCAGTGAATGGGATGGAGAGTAGTACATATAAGTCTTTGATTTGTTTTGTATGTCATAGTCTTGGGTCTTATAGTGTGGAAGCAGGTCCTTTGACACAGCTTGCCCACATCAGCCAATGTGTCCCATCTACACTAGTCCCACCTGCCTGCATTTGGTCCATATCCTTCTGAACATCTCCTATCCATGTACCTGCCTAACTGTTTCTTAAGCGTTGCGATAGTACCTGCCTTGGGTGTAAAACATCAGATCTGTATTGGGAATAAAACATAGTACCTTTTCACAATCTGCCCACTCACCTCCGAAGACCCATAACTGGTGGAGATTCACGCTAATCCATTTTGTGAAGGTGTGTATTAAGTCATGAGAGGAAAAGATCGGGGCGACGCTCAGAGCCTCTTGCCCAGGATAGTGGAATCGAGAACCAGAGTACATTGGTTTAAGGTGAAGGGGGAAAGATTTAATAGGAACATGAGGGTGAGACCAGCGTTCACCCCATACACTAGCACTATCACACACACTAGGGGCAATTTACTTTTTTTTTACCCAAGCCAATTAAAATACAAACCGGCACATCTTTGGAGTGTGGGAGGAAACCAGAACACCCCGAGAAAACCCACGTGGTCACGGGGAGAACGTACAAACTCAGTACAGGTGGTACCCATGGTCAGGATCGAACCTGTGTCTCTGGCAGGCAGCGACTCTACCGCTGCTCCACCGTGCCACCCTGCATCATTTATAATCCTTGGCCACTCATCCGTGAAAGATCTGGGAATTGTTTACAGCACAGTTTAGTTTAGTTTTAGTTTAGAGATACAGCGCGGAAACAGGCCCTTCGGCCCACCGGGTCCGCACCAACCAGCGATGCCCACCCATTAACACTATCCTACACCCCCTAGGGACAATTATTACATTTACCAAGCCAATTACCCTACAAACCGGCACATTAATTCCTGTTAATTCCCAATTAATTCCTGGGATGTCTTCTCTGCTTTGTCATGGTCCAAAAACACAGATATTATTCTGAACTGAAAGGGTTGGCAGATGGCTTGCGTGCGTTTGGTCACCCAGGGATGAATATTTCACAACAGCTGTCCCCATAGCTGAATGCTGTCCGCTAAATGGATCCAAAGGAATTTCAGACTTTTATCCATAATAACGGATTATACACATTTAAAGACAAATTCCTGCAAAAGTGGGCAAGTGCACATTTCAGCCTCAACATCGTACAATTTGATCTATTCCTCACCCTTTTGCCATAGATGGGAAATGAGGAATGAGAACTGTCCTTTAGTTTTAGAGACACAGCGCGGAAACAGGCCCTTCGACCCACCAAGTCCGCGCCTGCCAGTGATCCCAGCAAACCAGCACTATCCTACACTCCTACAGAGTTTGTAAGTTCTCCCTGCGACCTGCGTATGTATGGTTTCTGCAGCATCTCCAGTTTCCTCCCACACTGCAAACACATACAGGTTTGTGGGCTGAGTGGCTTTGGTAAAATTGTAAAAAAAAATGCCCCAAGTGTGTGTGGGACAGTGCAAGCGTGCAGGGTGATCGTTGGTTGGCACAGACTCGGTGGGCCGAAGGGCCTGTTTCCACACCGTATGTCTCTAAAGTCTAAAGTCTCAAGTCCGTTTCCCTTTCCACAGATGCTCCCTGAACTACAGAATGTTTCCAGCATTTTCTGATTTAGTTTCAAATTTCCGACATCTGCAGGTTAAAAACAAAATTCACATTGCATTGAGCTGTTGCAAAATTGGTCAGTAACACACTACAACAGTTGCGTTTCATTTCTAGCTCTTGCTTGCCTCACACTTGTCGTCTAAAGCCTTTGCTGCGTATTTTCAAAAATATTATGTAGTGCAGGTATGGTTTTCCCCTTCCCAAATTATTGAAGCGCCCCTGACTCAGGAAACTCAAGAAGTTGTGTTATCTTAGCTACTGTCTAAAATACAAGTCTGAGCTACTGGATACATGGTATTGAGTCATTGCGGAAACAGGCCCTTCAGCCCAACTTGCCCATGCCAACCAAAACGGCCCATCTAAACTAGTCCCATCTGCCTGCATTTGGCCCATACCCCTCTAAATCTATCCTATTCATGTATCTGTCCAAATGTATTTTTAAATGCTGTGATAGTAGCTGCCTTGCCCACCTCCAGCAGCTCGTTCCATATTCCTTCCATCTTTAATGTAAAAAAGTTGCCCCTCAGGTTCCTATTACAATTTCCCCCCCTCACCTTAAACCTATGTCCTCTGTTTTCTGACCCCCCCTACCTTGGGTAAAAGACCATGTGCATTTACTGCAGCCTACCTATTCCTGTCATGATCGTATATACCTCTATAAGATCACCCCTCATCCTCCTGGGCTCCAAGGAATAGAGTCCCAGCTTGCTCAACCACTCTGTGTATATGGCTAAGGCTCTTAAGTCCTGGCAACATCCTCATAAATCTTCTCTGCACCCTTTCTAGCTTAGCAACATCTTTTCTATAACTGAACACAATACTCTAAAATGATGTAGGAAGGAACTGCAGATGCTGGTTTACACACAAGATAGGCACAAAATACTGCAGTAACTCAGCGGGACAGGCAGCCAGCCCCTCTGGATAGAAGGAATGGGTGACGTTTCGGGTCGAGACCCTTCTCCAGACCTATACTCTAAATACTCTATTTAGATACTCTAAATGTTGATGCCACATCACCGGCATTACAGTGACTAGAGTGGCTTTAGAAGAATCCCAGCGTCTGGCTTAAATTAATCGGACTTAAAAGTGGGTAAAACTCAGTAAATTGATCTTTTCAATTACTGACGGCAGGTGAATCACTCATATGATCACTCATATTCCAGACAACACTGGGAGTTAGTTAACCTTCTGCGCTGTCTCAAAGTTATTGCTTCTTATTTGACTTGCATTAAATCTAAGGCTGTTAAACAGGATTATAAGTACCGAGATTTGCAATATACAGCCGATGAACTAAAAATAGCAGCGAAAGGGATTATCTGACAGAGCGAGATCTAAGTACAGCTCTCCAAGTGCTCCAACATTCTCATATTTCAAAGACTCCTGACAGAAATGGGAATTACTCCAATAAACATCCATGATAGTTCCACCTTTACCGAGGCTCTCAGCTCTCTCTTGGCTCCGAAGGCAGTTCAATTTCTTCACAGACAGCAAGAAATATAAACTTCCACTTTCTGCAGTGACACCTTAATGGATTCAGAACCCATAGAGACGAAAATGTGAACATATTTAACATTTTACCCAAAAAAACCTCTCTATCTCTGCAGTCTAAAACGTGGTTGGTTATTTGTGTTGTTAAGTTTAGGTTAGAGATAAAGCAAGATAAAGTAGGCCCACCGAGTCCGCGCCGACCAGCGATTGCCGCAAACTAACACTATCCTACACACACACTGGGGACAATTTACAATCTTACCAAAGCCAATTAACCTACTAACCTGTACGTCTTTGGAGTGTGGGGGGGAAACCGGAGCACCCGGAGAAAACCCACGTGGTCCACGGGGAGAACGTACAGACAGCATCCGTAGTCAGGAACGAATCCGGGTCTCTGGTGCTGTAAGGCAGCAACTCTACCTTTGTGCCACAGTGCCGCCCAAATTGATCGTAGAGTCATACAGACCCTTCAGCCCTTCTCGTCCATGCTGACTGATGCTGGCTCTCATTTGCCCATGTGTGTCCATATTCCTGTAAACCTTTCCTACCCAAACACCTGTCCAAACACCTTTTAAATGTACCTGCCTCAACTACCTCCTCTGGCAGCTCATTCCATATACCCACCCTCCTCTGTGTGAAAAAGTTGCACTTTTCAGGTTCCTATTACATATCTCCTCTCTCACCTTAAACCTGAGCCCTCTAGTTCTTGATTCCTCTACTCTGAAAAAAAGATTCTGTGAATTCACCCTATCTGTTTCCCTCCTGATTTTATATACACCCATGGAGTAAAGTCCGAACCAGCCCAACTCTATCTATGTCAGTCCCTCTAGTCCTGGTAGTTGGAAATCTTTTCTGCACTCTTTCCAGCATAATGGGTGACCAAAACTGAAAACATTTGGCCAAGTGTGGCCTCACCGACATTGTTTACATCCGCAACATAAAGACTCATTTTTTATTCTCAATGCTCTTACTGAGTAAGGCCAGCGTGCCAACAACTTCTTTACCACCCTGTCCACCTGTAATGCAGTTTCGGGGAATTATGGACTTGTACTCCTAGGTTCCTCTGTTCTCCCTGGGGTCCCACTTTTCTCTGTGAAAGTTGACCCCTGTCTGATTTTCCAAAATGCCTTGCCCCATTCTTATCTGAATTAAATTCCATTTGCCAGCCCTTGGCCCAATTACTCAGACGATCATGTTTCCATTGCAATTCCTGATAGCCTTCTTCACTGTCCAAGATACCACCTACTTTAGTGTCATCTGCAAACTTACGAACCTATGCCTTTGTACATTCTCACCCAAATCATTGATAGAGTTAACAAACAACAATGGGCCCACCATTGACTTCTGGAGCACGTTACAAGTTACAGGCCTCCAAAATAACCTTCCATTCTCTGCTCGCTACCATTAAACCAATTAGCTGTGAATCAGCTCGTGTGCGGACAGGACGTCGAAAGACGAGAAACCGAAGCTAAGTAGTGGAAGCCAAGATGCCGAGCGAACATCATGCCGAAAAGCCAAGGCACCGATCGGACACCACGCCGAAAGGATACAAAGCCGGCGTCGTGTCCGTTCAGTATCTTGGCTTTTCCGCGTCGTGTCCGTTCGGTATCTTGGCTTCCACTTCCTGGCTTCGGCTTCTCGACCTTCGACATCCCGTCTGGGTACCGAATCAGCTAGCTCTCCCTGGATCCAATGTAATCTAACCTTACACAGTAACCTACCATGTGAAACCTTATCCAAGATCTTGTTGAAGACCATCTAGGAAAAGTTGAACAAAGTTGGATTGTTATTTTCTGGATCATCAGAGGCTGAGGGGCAACTTGGGTGTACAGTATATATAAAATTATGAGAGGCATTATTGTGGCAGGGGAATCAACTATTCTCGATCAATTTTGAGGTGGCTTTTTCAAACTAGCCCTGTTGATGTCATGATGGAGAAGGCGCTGGGTATGTTGTCTGGCGTTTGCTGACTGGCATGCAGCTCGTCCAGTGCTATCTGAATGTTGCCTGCAGTGGGATATAGAACATAGTCAAAGCGGCAGAGGTGATTTTCCAGGAGAGTTGGCAGGAAGTCTGCAGAAGGGTTCTGACCTGAAACGCCATCTATTCTTTTTCTGCAAAGAAGTTGTCTGACCCACTGAGTTAGTTATTCCAGCGTTTTGTGTCTAGGAATGGCATTTCCCTGCTAGACGCAGGTCAAGATCACCAAGTCCAAGCACCGTGATTGTACCAAGAAGCAGACATTGCCGCCTCTCACTGTTCCATAGAAACATAGACAATAGGTGCAGGAGGAGGCCATTCGGCCCTTCGAGCCATTCATTGTGATCACGGCTGATCAATAACCCGTGCCTGCCTTCTTCCCAATGACACTGCTGCCCTTTGGAGTCTGGAGTACAAAAAGCATTTTATCAGGATGCATCGCAGCTTGGTTTGGGAACAGCTCCATCCAAGACCACAAGATATTGCAGCGAATTGTGGACGCAGCCCAGACCATCACACAACCCAACCTCCCTTCCATTGGCTACATTTACACCTCACGCTGCCTTCTATTGACTCCATTTATACCTCAAGGCCTGCAGCGTAATCAATGATGATTCGCACCCTGGCCACTCCCTCTTCTCCCCTCTCCCATCAGGCAACCGGTATAGAAGTGTGAAAACGCACACCTCCATATTCGATGACAGTTTCTTCCCAGCTGTTATCAGGCAACTGAATCAGAACTATAACTAGAGTGCAGTGCTAAACTACTATCTACCTTATTGGAGACCCTAATACTATCCTTGGTTGGACTTTTCTGGCTTTACCTTGCACTAAACTAAACCATATCATGTACCCATACACAGTAAATGGATCGATTGGAATCATGTATTGTCTTTCCGCTGACTGGTTAGCATGCAGCAAAAGTTTTTCACTGTACCTTGGTGTACGTGACAATAAACTAAACTGAACTGGATAATTGGTGGGAAAGATATGTATCTATGAAACAGAGTGCACAGCATTCCCTCCGCTCGTATATGGCCAAGCCTGAGAACCTGTCAGCTCTTTGTTGAACAAGTGCATGTGCTTATACAAGCAGACAGCATCATGGAAATAATAGAAGATGCTTGTCAGAGCCCGAGACAGTCGTTACAGGGACGGTACCGGAAGCAAATGGCATGCAGGCAAAACTTCTGGCTCCATGCAGTGCAAAAGATCTGCAGAATTTGGAAGATTACTTTGATCAGAAGTCATTAGAAATAGCCAAAGGGTGTAAGTCTTTGACAAGGATCCAGGAGCAGGATGAGGCAATTAGTGAGTACATTGTTTCATTAAAAAATGTGCCCTTGAATTGCCATTTCAATCATAGCTGCTGCGCTTGCGAGATCTGATGTTCGATCCGCCAAGTAAGACAGCACTGTCAACGGGTTTGGCATCCAGTAATGTGAGGGGGATTACACCCACCACAGGCAGATGGTGTAGTTGCAACCTGTAGCCAGAGAGCCATCGCTTGGTTGTACAGAGCCAAGTCCACATTGTGCTTCTTCCTAATCCTCCAAGATCATCCGGGGTCCGTCCGCCACACGGAGCCGCATGAGACGTGCTCACGCTTCTTCTTCCAGGGGGAGCTCAGTGATGAACAGCCTTAGGGAGGAGGACGGCTCGGAATCATCCTTGCAGATGGTCATGCTGAGGATCTGCACATCCTACGGGTTTGTACGACAGAAAGGTGAGAGACAGCACCGCCTCCTAGAACTTCCTGTCCTCCTTCACGGATGTCCTGGAGGACAGCAAGCGGGAGAGTCTGGACCAACCACTGACCCTAGAGGAGATGATTGGCCCAATCCGTTCCTTCGACTCGAGTAAAACTCCCGGAAGCGATGGCTTACCGGCCGAGTTGTATTCGGCTCTGTGGGACTGGGTGGGCCCAGTGTACAATGACATGATTCTAGCCGGCAGCATGTCAGACTCCATGAGGAAGGGCAGCATCACCATAATCTACAAGCAGAAGGGGGAGATGAATGATATAAGGAATTGGAGACACATCACATTGTTGAATGTAGATTACAAGATCCTGTCTAAGGCCATCGCCAACCGGGTCAAGTCTGCTCTAAGACAGGTGATCCACCCAGACCAAACCTGTGCTATACCTGGCAGGAAAATCTCAGACAGCCTGGCGCTGCTGAGAGATACCATTGTCTATGTGCAGGACAGACGGGTGGAATTGAAAAGACTAGGCTTGTATTCACTGGTGTTTAGAAGGATGAGAGGGATTCTTATAGGAACATATAAAATTAAAAATGGACTGGACAAGCTAGATGCAGGAAAAAAGTTCCCTATGTTGGGCGAGTCCAGAACCAGGGGCCACAGTCTTAGAATAAAGGGGAGGTCATTTCAGACTGAGGTGCGAAAAAACTTTTTCGCCCAGAGGGTTGTGAATTTATGGAATTCCCTGCCACAGAGGGCAGTGGAGGCCAAATCACTGGATGGATTTAAGAGAGGGTTAGATAGAGCTCTAGGGGCTAGTGGAGTCAAGGGATATGTGGAGAAGGCAGGCATGTGTTATTGATAGGGGACGATCAGCCATGATCACAATGAATGGCGGTGCTGGCTCAAAGGGCCGAATGGCCTCCTCCTGCACCTATTTTCTATGTTTCTATGTTTCTATGTTTCTATGCCTGCCTAGTCAGCTTGGACCAGGAGAAGGCCTTCGACAGGATATCGCACACGTACATGATGGACGTGCTCTCCAAAATGGGCTTTGGGGAGGGAATCAGGAATTGGATCCAACTGCTATCTGTTGTGCAGATCGAATCAATGGGTGGGAATCAGACAACTTCCCCGTCAGGCCTGGAGTCAGGCAGGGTTGCCCTCTCTCCCCTGTCTTGTTCGTCTGTTGTATAAAACCTTTTGCCGAGTCCATCAGGAAGGACGTGAGCGTAAGAGGAGCGACATTGCCAGGCAGTGGGGGCACTCAGGTCAAAACCTCCCTGTACATGTCGACGTCTTCTGCTCGGATCCAGGTTCGGTCCGCAGATTGAATAGCGTCTGCAACCAGTTTGAGTCGGCCACGGGAGCCATGGTGGACCGCAGGAAGAGCGAGGCCATGCTCTTTGGCAACTGGCCCGACCGATCTTCCGTCCCCTTCACCATCAAGCCTGCTAGGGATCTGGTTCGGGGGGGGGGGGGGGGGGGGGGGGGGGGGGGGTTGAGGAGTGTGACAAGAATTGGCTGGAGCGGACAGCCAAGGTGAGGATGAAACTGGAGCTGTGGAAGCAGCACTCCCTATCTATAACGGGGAAAATTTGGTCATCAGGTGTGAAGTGCTCTCGGGGCTGCTGTACTTGGTACAAGTGTGGCCCATCCCTCTCTCCTCAGAATTGAAAACACGGAAGGGTCTGAGGAAGGGTCTCGACTCGAAACGTCACCCATTCCTTCCCTCCGGAGATGTTGTCTGTCCCGCTGAGTTACTCCAGCATTGTGTTGTATCTTATATATATATATACAAAATATGTACACAAAAAAATCAAACAATAAACTGCCAGTTTAGTGCAAAAGAACAAATCACTTGTCAACTGCTGCTGATGCAAAGTCAAGGAAGGCAATGAAAGCAAATCCAGCAGACAATTCAAAAGGTGGATTTCATTGCCCTGCACTTTATTTAGACAATAATAATATGAATCGGTGCAGCAAGCCCGATGGCAACGTGCTTTGACTGAAGGTATTGATTGATCCTGTCACAAATAGTACAAACATCTGTCTTCCGTACAGCCATTCGGCTATTAAACACTACAACCTCAAATAAGCTCTGAACTACATAGACTATTTTTGTTATTATTGCACTATTATTGTTTGTTTTTTGTGTGTGTGTATGTGTGCGTGTATCTCTATATAACTAAAAGTCTTTGTCTTGTTTGTGTTTGTGCCCACGATGTGTCTCTGTGTCAATCTGGTTAATTCCCATCTCCTACCAAACGCTAGGCCACAGCCTTTCCATTTTCACACATCCGACTCACATTTTTCCCGTGATGGCGATAAACATCTTCCCGTCGCATTTCCACCTATATTTCTGAAGTTATCAACGATTCTGGTTTGAAAAAAAGGAAAAAATAACGGTTCTCACACACAGCCACAGTGCCACAGTGACATCACAAAGGGGCGTTGCCAACGGTAACGGCGGCTTCTCACTGACAGCCTTTTTTCCTAGGAGGCTCCACTAATGATGTCACAATGCAACTCACAGTGCACCAATCACAATGGGCTCTCAAGCTGCCGAGTCACACAATGACATCACAATGGGACGTTGCCAATGGTAACGGCAGCTTGAGGTTGCTGACCCAGTACCAATATCTGAAGCGGCTGCTCCTGAAGTTCTGGTTGCATTTCAGACCCATAATCCTGGTGTTTGGACACAAGGCAGGGAGGGCCGATCGTGGGGTGGTGGGGGGGGGGGGGGGCGGATCTCCCTGTCGGTTTGCTCCTGAGCCTGGCCGAGATGCCCATTCGCAGGCCCAGGCAGCGGGCGGTTGATGGTCACACCAGAGTCGGCTGCCTGCCCCTCTTCCGGGCCTACGTCCGTGCTCGCGTGTCCCTGTAGAGGGAACAAGCGGTGTCCACGGGGACGCCTTCCATCAACGCTGGTCGCCACGGTGGGAGGAGAATGCTGCGCGTTGCCATCGAGGGAGATGGATAGAGAGAGAGAGGGAGAGAGAGAGGGAGAGAGACAGAGACAGAGACAGAGACAGAGAGAGACAGAGACAGAGACAGAGACAGAGAGAGACAGAGACAAAGAGAGAGAGTGCTCGCAACCCCCTCCACATGTTGAGTCCACGCTGCCTGCTCCCCGCCCTGCCCCCAGCCCAGGTTATCCTACAAACCTGCACTTCTTTGGAATGTGGGAGGAAACCGGCTCACCCGGATAAAGCCCACCCAGGTCACGGGAAGAACATGCAAACTCCATGCAGACATTACACGTAGTCAGGATCAAACTCGGGTCACTGGTGCTGTAAGGCAGCAACTCTACCGTTGCACCACCGTGCCACCCATAGACAAGTCCAATGTCCACCATGGAGTGGAGGTAAATTGGACAGTACCCCAACTTAAGGAAGGAGCCTGACATAGGAGGAGAAGAAGCTGTTCCTGAGTCTGGTGGTGTGCGCTTTCAAGCTTCTGTACCTCATGTTGGTTGGGAGCAGGGAAAAGAAGGAATGACTGGAGTGGGACAAGTCTTTGGTTCTGTTGGCTGCTTTCCTGAGGCAGCATGAAGTGTGGATGGAGTCAATGGTTGGAAGTCTAGTAAATGTGATGGACTAGGTTACATCTACAACTCTCCGCAATTCATCGCGGCCTTGGGCAGAGCTGTTCCCAAACCAAGCTGTGATGCAACCCACAGTCTGCAAGCACAGTGTGATTTCTGTGGTGCATCTGTAGAAATTAGTAGAGTCACTGGAGACAGGCCAAGTTTCTTCAGTCTCCTCAGAAAATAGAGGCGTTGGTGTGCCTTTTTGGGTGTTGCATCAATGAGGTTGGTCCACAACAGATGAGAGGTAATATTAACACCAAGGAACTTGAAGCTCTCAACCTTTTCCACTTCTGCACCACATGATGCTGACAAAGTCCTGTACTCCACCATGCTTCCTGCAGGCGCGAACTAGACATTGAGGGAAAAGTGCTTTTCCCGACACCATGTTTCCAAGTCCTCTATTTCCCTCCTGTACTCCGTCTCATCGTTGTTTGTGATTCGGCCCATCACAGTGGTATCATCTGCAAACTTGTGGATGGAGTTATAGCCAAATTTGGCCACAGAGTAGGGACTGTAGGGAAAGTGTAGTAGGGGACTGAGAATGCATCCTTGTTGGGGCATCGGTGTTGATAATTACTGTGGAGGAGGTGTTGGCATTCATCTTCACTCATAAGGTCATAAGGAATAGGAGTAGAATTAGGCCATTTGGCCCATCAAGTCTACTCTGCCATTCAATCATGGCTGATCTATCACTCCCTCCTAACCCCATTCCCCTGCTTTCTCCCCATAACCTCTGACACCTGTACTAATCAAGAATTGGGATCTTTGGTTCAGAAAGTCAAAGATCCAGTGTCAAGAGGCAAGAGTGTTTTATTGTCATACTAGACTAAGTGGGACCCGTTAGGTCCTATGTTCACACGGGAGGGCTGGTCCCCCAACGCAATATTCCACCTCTTCACCAATTCTAATATTGGTGGCCAGTGGGGGGGGTGGGGGGGGGTCTTTCTGGAGCGGTAGTATGGGTGTTAGACATTGGCTAGTATGGACATTGTGGGCTGAATGGATTCTTGGGCTGGCAGCTCAGTCACTCAGGGCTGGTGGGCTGGCAGCTCAGTCACTCAGGGCTGGTGGGCTGGCAGCTCAGTCACTCAGGCCTGGTGGGCTGGCAGCTCAGTCACTCAGGGCTGGTGGGCTGGCAGCTCAGTCACAGGGCTATTTCTTGAAATTCAAATGCAATTTCATACCATTTCAAGCAGAGTGCAGGCCTCCAAATTCAAATGTAATTTCATGCCATTTGGGCTTTATACTCCTGCCCCCCCCCCCCCCCCCGCGGAAGAGGCATTACCTTCATCATGGTGATTGACAGGCGAGAGGACCAATCAGCTGATCTCAAGATTTTTTAAACACTCATAACTTTTTTATTTTTCATCGATCAAAAAAATCCTCGGGGCTGCCTCAGCGGAGGAGGACTATGAGTATGATGGCCAAAATCATAGCTATATATAGTAGCGTTTTATTTTTAATCAATATACAGTGCAGACAGGAAGTGGCCAAGATGAGACTTTTAGTTATATAGATGTCCCAGATAGAACAATGGAATTGTTACTTGCTGCAGCACAATAGAATATGTAAACATAGTACACTGTAAATAATATGATAAACAAGAGAAAAAAAGTTCAGTGTTTATAAATACACACACCCACAAGTACACACCCACACAAATATATATGTATACATACATATATATCAGAGGGTTGGAGCCTATTCCTAGGTCCAAGAGTTTGGAGATTAGTTTAGTGGGATTATGGTATTGAAGGCAGAGCTATTATCGATAAAATGAATGAATGAATGAATGAATGAATGATGAATGATACTTTATTATCACACGTGATATGTCACAGTGAGATTCTTTGTTTTGCACACCATACACAAGGTATGCAAAGAGTCGCCACATACAGGGCACGGACTAAATTACAAAGTGTTCAATGTTGTCCCAATGGTCTCTCTTTGTTCTTGGCTCCCCCGCACCGGGTCCCTCTGTTTGTTCAGGAGACTAATGTAGGAGTCCTTGTTGTCTAGCTGTTCCAGAGTCGAGTTTAAGGCCAGGGAGATAGCATCTGCTGTGGACCTGTTGGGATGGTAAACATACTGCAGAGGATCATGGCTATCTGGGAGGCTCGAGTTAATGTGCACTCACTGTTGGTTTACATCCCTTCCCACCCGAACCAGCCCCTCTCCAGGCACTTTCCCTTGCAACCGCAGGAGTTGCAACACCTGTCCCTATGCCTCCTCCCTCGACTCCGTCCAAGGATCCCGACAGTCCTTTCAGGTGAGGCAGAGGTTCACTTGCACCTCCACCAACCTCATCTACTGTATCCGTTGTTCCAGGTGTGGACTCATATATATCGGCGAGACCAAGCGCAGGCTCTGCGATCGTTTTGCTGAACACCTCTGCTCAGTCCGTGTAAACCTACCTGAACTCCCGGTTCCTAAACACTTTAACTCCCCCTCAAATTCCCACACTGACCTTTCTGTCCTGGGCCTCCTCCACTGTCTGAGCGAGGCCCAGTGCACATTGGAGGAACAGAACCTCATATTTCGCTTGGGCAGCTTACACCCCAGCAGCATGAATATTGGTTACTCTAACATCCAGGATCCTTGCATTCTCTCTCTCTCCATCCCTCCCACATCCTAGTTCTCTGACTAGTTTCATTGTCCTCCTGATTAAATATTGCTGATTGTATGCCTCGTTGTCACCCTCCCCTCAGCTAATAATGTACCAATCCACATTTCCTTGATCATCGTCCCCTTTGATCTGTGCTTTCACACCTTATACATAGATACATAGAAAATAGGTGCAGGAGTAGGCCATTCGGCCCTTCGAGCCTGCACCGCCATTCAATATGATCATGGCTGATCATCCAACTCAGTATCCCGTACCTGCCTTCTCTCCATACCCCCTGATCCCTTTAGCCACAAGGGCCACATCTAACTCCCTCTTAAATATAGCCAATGAACTGGCCTCAACTACCCTCTGTGGCAGAGAGTTCCAGAGATTCACCACTCTCTGTGTGATATGAGATCCTTCCATATCTCCCTGTCTCCCTCTCTCCTGACTCTCAGTCTGAAGAAGGGTCTCGAACCGAAACATCACCCATTCCTTTTCTCTAGAGATGCTGCCTATCCCGCTGAATTACTCCAGCATTTTGTGTCTGCCTTGCACTAACGCCACTCTAGGCACTTCATGATGGTGGATAACAGATGGCGGTAGTCATTAAAGCACGCTTACATTCTTAGCAAAAGATTGCCAGGCAGTTACTGTCACCAATCCTTGACATTCTATAGCATTACTGTTGTCAAGTTCCCCTTCATCAGCATGGAAGTTATTTCTTTGCCACAAACTCAAGTAGGCAAGCCACATAAATATTATGGCTAAGTGCAGGTTAAGAGGCAAGGGTTTGCTGCAGGGAGTGATTCAATGCCTGATGCCCCGAATCATTGCCACTGCCTACAAGGCACATGTCATAAGTGTGATGAAATAACTCTTCACTTTCCTGGATGAGTGCAGATCTAATGACAGTCGAGAAGCCGGAGAGCATCCACAATAAATGCAGTCACTTGGTTTAGTTTAGTTTTAGTTTAGTTTAGATATACACCGCTGAAACAGGCCCTTCTCACCACTAACGCTACCCTGCACACACCAGGGACAATTATACATTTTACATTTACACCAAGCCAATTAGCCATCAAACCTGTACGTCTTTGGAGCTTGGGAGGAAATGCGGAGATCCCAGAGAAAACACAGACAATGCCTGCCTCATATTAAATGGGTGATTCATGAAGTGTCAAACCCAACAAATAGTTAACCGCAAGATAGACACGAAATGCTGGAATAACTCAGCGGGACAGGCAGCTTCTCTGGAGAGAAGGAATGGGTGACGAAGTATGGTCACAACACAAAACGTCACCCATTCCTTCTCTCCAGAGATGCTGCCTGTCCCGCTGAGTTACTCCAGCATTTTGTGTCTATCTTGTGTGTAAACCAGCATCTGCAGTTCCTTCCTACACATTTAGAGTGTGTGGTTCCGATTTGGTTATAGGAAAGATGTTGCTAAACTAGAAAGATGCAGAGAAGGTTTTTATGAGGATGTTGCCATGACTTAAAAGCCTGAGCTATAGGTAGTGATTCAGCTGGCTAGGACTTTGTTCCTTAGAGCGCAGGAGGATGAGGGGTGATAAAGGTATATCAGATCATGTGAGGAATAGATAGGCTAAATCCATAGGGACTTTTACCCAGAGTAGGGGGGGGGGGGGGGGGGGGGGTTGGGGGGGGGGGGGGGGGGGGAGGTCAATAAACCATAGGCTTGAGTTGAGGAGGGAAAATTTAATGGGAATTTGAGGGGCAACTTATTTACATTAAGGATGGTAGGTATATGGAATGAGAGGGAAAGGGTGATGCTTTGGGTAGGGACCATTCTTTGTCACCCATGTCTTCTCTCCAGCGATGCAGCCTGTCCCACTGAGTTTTGTGTCTATCTTGTGTGCAAACCTGCATTTGCAGTTCCTTCCTACACATAACATACTGCTGATCGCTAGGCATCTGAGTCTGACTCCCAACGCATGCAATATTTAGCTCATTCTCAATTGATGCAGCAACAGACTGGTCCCTTCAGGAGCAATCATTTTCCAGACAAGCTCTTTGCCAGTCCTGTCTGAGGGCAAGTAGAAGCATCACAGCCAGGAAATAGCTGCCCATTTAGTTTACACACTCCCTGAAGGGGCAGGATCTATTCACTCAGGAGTAAAGCCTGAAGGAGGATGGTGAATCTGTGGAATTCTTTGTCACAGGCGGCTGCGGAGGCTGAGTCAATGGATATTTTAAGGCAGAGGTGGATAGATTCTTGATTAGTACGGGTGGCAGGGGTTATGGGGAGATGTCAGGAGAATGGGATTAGGAGGGAGAGATAGATCAGCCATGGCGTAGACTTGATGGGCCGAATGGCCTAATTCTCCTATCACTTATGACCTTATGACCTAAGCCAGCTTCGTCCAAACAGTGCACTGTCTTTTGTCCTGTATCTGTCACAACGGGTTAACTTACTTCTGGTACATTGTGTTTATAACCAATAACCAACACGGAACAATTCTACCACTGCTGCATTTCTATGTTCCATGGCCTTCGAAGAGAAGTGCGTTCCGATCCCTTGGACCTTGGGCAGCCACGGTGGCGCAGCGGTAGAGTTGCTGCCTCACAGCGCTTGCAGCGTCGGAGACCCGGGTTCGATCTCGACTATGGGTGCTGTCTGTACGGAGTTTGCACGTTCTCCCCGTGACCTGCGTGGGTTTTCTCCGAGATCTTCGGTTTCCTCCCACACTCCAAAAGACGTACAGGTGTGTAGGCTAATTGGCTTGGAGTATGTGTAAATTGTCCCTAGTGTATGTAGGACAATGTGGGGATCGCTGGGCCGAGGGGCCTGTTTCCGCGCTGTATTCTCTAAACTAAACTGATCCTGGGGAACAGCGGTCACTGAAAGCACAAACTCATAGGTAGACGAAAATGCTAGAGAAACTCAGCGGGTGAGGCAGCATCTATGGAGCGAAGGAATAGGCGAGAAGGGTCTGGACCCGAAACGTCGCCTATTCCTTGGCTCCATAGATGCTGCCTCACCCGTTGAGTTTCTCCAGCATTTTTGTCTACCTTCGATTTTTCCAGCATCTGCAGTTCTTTCTTAAACAACTCATGAGTCATAGTTCTCCTCCCACGTTCGAACAGCTGTACATGACAATGCATGCTGAGATGAGTGATGATGAGTAAACATCGTTTAATATAACAAGGGGCATGCAGTAAATAAACTCGGCAAGCTCATAGGACGACAGCCTTTTGCCTGAATGATTTGCTTCTGTACATTGTTTATTAATCTTGGGAAGAAATAGCAAAGACTCACTGTAGGTGTTGACTTATTCACAGGAAGATGGTGTTCCAACGGAGAAGTTATAGAACAGTACATCTCCACTTAAGAAGATGAACAGAAGTTGTTCAGGGAATTATAGACCAATCATCTTAACATTAAAGACTGAAAAATAATGGAATAGTTTCTAACGGAAAAAAAATAGAAAAACAGATCAACATTTCAACTGGTCAATTCATCCCTACCCACCCAAACCACCCCCTCCCCTGGTAGTTTCCCTTGCCGCTTTACCTCAACCCCCTTGACTCCATCCAAGGACCCAAGCTGTCTTTCCAGGTGAGGCAGAGGTTCACCTGCACTTCCTCCAACCTCATCTATTGCATCCGCTGCTCTTGGTGTCAGCTGCTCTACATCGGTGAGACCAAGCGCAGGCTTGGCGATCGCTTCACCCAACACCTCCGCTCGCTTCGCATTAACCAACCTGATCTCCCGGTGGCTCAGCACTTCAACTCCCCCTCCCATTCCAAATCCGACCTTTCTGTCCTGGGCCTCCTCCATGGCCAGAGTGAGTCCCACCACAAATTGGAGGAGCAGCACCTCATATTTCGCTTGGGCAGTTTACACCCCAGTGGTGTGAATATTGATTTCTCTAACTTCAAGTAACCCCTGCAATCCCTCTCTCTCTCCATCTGAGGGGTTACCTTTTTCACACAAAGGGTGGTGGGTGTATGGAATAAGCTGCCAGAGGAGGTATTTGTGGCTGGGACTGTCCCAACGTTTAAACAAGTTAGACAGGTACATGGATAGGACAGGTTTGGAGGGATATGGACCAAGGGCAGGCAGGTGGGACTAGCGTAGGTGGGACATGTTGGGCGGTGTGGGCACATTGGGCCGAAGAGCCTGTTACCGCATTGTATCATTCCATGACTCACTACATGGCTTAGTTAATGTGCTCATATTATTCGTGGGCCACCCTCCAGTGGAGCAGGAAGGTAAATACTGCTTCATGCACCACTGGGATCACCTCTGCCAAAGGCAATCAGAGAGCAGACATTAAAAAACGAATGTTTATTAAAACCGACTTTGATTAAGGGGATGTGCAGTCAGCTGGATTGCTGCCGCGCTGAGCATTTAACAACGTGTTACATAGAGTAATTTGGTTTCAAGAGTCATTTATTGCCATCGTCTGCCTACAACATTCAGTCTGCTCTTGCTGAAGTTACAGCCCATATGTCTGTCTGTGACTAGTGCCATTTAATAGCAGTGATCAGATTAGTGGCACTGCGACTCTAATCCGGTTCGTACACTGGCTTTTTTTTAAAAGACTGGAGAAAGGAGGGAGAAACAGTTTCTAAAGACAAGAGGCTCAATAACATCGCAGGTCACAGGTTTCAAATGATGCCGCTCCCAGGGGAGGAGGGGTGGGGTGAATGAGGACAGCGTTCCTTTTACACAGCAAGGGGCGACACGGTGGCCCAGCGGTAGAGTCGCTAAACCTTACAGCAGCAGAGACCCGGGTTTGATCCTGCCTACAGGTGCTGTCTGTACGGAGTTAGTATGTTCTCCCCATGACTGTATTGGTTTTCTCCACTGTCAGAGTGAGGCCCTATGCAAATCGGAGGAACAGCACCACATATTTCCCTTGGGCAGCTTACGACCCAGCGGTATGAATATTGTTTTCTCTAACTTCAAGTAACCATATAACCATATAACAATTACAGCACGGAAACAGGCCATCTCGACCCTTCTAGTCCGTGCCGGACACGTATTCTCCCCTAGTCCCATCTACCTGCGCTCAGACCATAACCCTCCATTCCTTTCCCGTCCATATAACTATCCAATTTATTTTTAAATGATAAAAACGAACCTGCCTCCACCACCTTCACTGGAAGCTCATTCCACACAGCCACCACTTTCTGAGTAAAGAAGTTCCCCCTCATGTTACCCCTAAACTTCTGTCCCTTAATTCTCAAGTCATGTCCCCTTGTTTGAATCTTTCCTACTCTCAGTGGGAAAAGCTTATCCACGTCAACTCTGTCTATCCCTCTCATCATTTTAAAGACCTCTATCAAGTCCCCCCTTAACCTTCTGCGCTCCAAAGAATAAAGCCCTAACTTGTTCAACCTTTCTCTGTAACTTAGTTGCTGAAACCCAGGCAACATTCTAGTAAATCTCCTCTGTACTCGCTCTATTTTGTTGACATCCTTCCTATAATTAGGCGACCAAAATTGTACACCATACTCCAGAATTGGCCTCACCAATGCCTTGTACAATTTTAACATTACATCCCAACTTCTATACTCAATGCTCTGATTTATAAAGGCCAGCACACCAAAAGCTTTCTTTACCACCCTATCTACATGAGATTCCACTTTCAGGGAACTGTGCACAGTTATTCCCAGATCCCTCTGTTCACCTGCATTCTTCAATTCCCTACCATTTACCTTGCTTTCTCTCTCTCTCTCTCTCTCCGTCCCTCCCCCATCCTAGTTCTCCGACTAGTTACACCGTCCTCCTGATTAATTTTACTGTGTGTGCGCCTCGTTGTCACCTTCCCCTCGGCCAACAATGAACCGTTCTACATTTCCTTGACCATCGTCTGCTTTGATCTGTGGTTTTCACACCTTACCCTCTATATCTCAAGTCTCCCTCTCGCCAGACTCTCAGTCTGAAGAATGGTCTCGACCCGAAACGTCACCCATTCCTTCTCTCCAGAGATGCTGCCTGTCCCGCTGAGTTACTCCAGCATTTTGAGTATGGCCAGGTCCCGCCTGAAGGATAGGTTGACCTGAGATGAAGCAAGTACATTTGCTGCTGATATAGGCAAAAACAAAAGCTTCTCACTAAGATCAAGTAATACTTCTGATTTCAACATCCCTTCCCCTCCAGCAACTGTTGATGTCAGGTTTTAGTTCACAAGTTCATAAGGTGTAGGAGCAGAATTATGCCATTCAGCCCATCTACTCTATACTACCATTCAATCACGGCAGATCTATCTCTCCCTCTCAATCCCATTCTGCTGTCTTCGCCCCATAACCCCTGATACCCTAACTAATCTCCACCTTAAAAACATCCATTGACGTCCTCTGCAGCCTTCTGTGGCAATGAATTCCGCAGATAAAGAAATTCCTCCTCATCTCCTTTTCTAAAGGTATGTCCTTTTATTCTGAGGCTGTGCCCTCTGGACCTTGACTCTACCACTAGTGGAAGCATCCTCTCCACATCCACTCTATCCCGGCCTTTCACTATTCGGTAAAGCATTGGTACTTGAAGGGGATGTGGCAGGATGCAATGTCATCATACATAGGAAGGAACTGCAGATGCTGGTTTAAACCGAAGATAGACAAAATGCTGGAGTAACTCAGCGGGACGGGCAGCATCTCTGGAGAGAAGGAATGGGTGACGTTTCGGGTCGAGACCATTCCTCAGACTGATGTCAGGGGAGAGGGAGATACATAGATAAGGATGTGCAAGATGTGAAAATAGGACAATGGGAATGGAGAGCACGGAAAATGGAGAATTGATCATTGTTAGCTGGGAAAAGCTGACACTAACAAAGCAAACAGAGATAAAATGTAGTCGGAGACGACAAGACAGGTCGGAGAACTGGGAAGAGGAAGAGATGGAGAGAGAGGAATGTCATCGTTCTGGCTGAACATTCAAACAGGTTGACAATGTCAGGCACTAAACCAGGAGGGAATTAAGCACAATGTTCTATGTTAACATCATGTTCTACTTCTGGTTAGTGCTGGATGAAGCCGTCATTGCAAATAAATGTGCAAAGTACATGTTTCAAAAATAAATTAAACTTTAATATTTATGAAGGAACTTTAATAATCATTCCTCACCCCAGATTTTCAGGCCATATGGTTTGCTAAGCGGCAACATGGAATGAGCAGTGCTCTGATATTAAAACCCACTTAGACTCCTGCAACAAAGATATCCAGGGCATTTTAGTCGAGAGTACTTTGTAAGCAGCTTATTCACGTCAATTCGAGCGATCTCTCGTGATTCCAGTGGAGAAAGCTGCACAAAATGAGTAAATGCTGAATCACCAATGGATTCAGGATTCCTGCCTGAAACTGCTTGTGTACACAAGTTTCTGTCAGCCTCACCGATGACTGAGGCAAACTCTAATCATTCCCGTTGCAATGTTTCTGCAAGATCATTTGGAAAACATTTTTGTGCACTCCGATCGAAAACCAATATAGCATCTTTAGGCAGCTTACAGCCCAGCGGTATGAATGTTGATTCTCTCATTTCAAGTTACCCCTGCATTCCCTCTATCCCCACTCACCCCCGATCCACCTTAGACATCCTACTAGTCCCAGTGTTGGCATTCCTGCATCCGTTCATAATCACCTCATCCCCAGCCAACAGTGGGCCATTTGAGCTCCACCTTTCCTTGGTCATCTGTTGCCGGAGATAGACACAAAATGCTTGAGTAACTCAGCGGGCCAGGCAGCTTCTGTGGAGGAAAGGAATAGGTGACGTTTTGGGTCGGGTCCCCTTCTGCAGACTGAGAGGTCAGCCCTGATTTGTTCTGGCCTTTTCCAACTCCAGTTACCTCCACCTTTACATTCAGTCTGAAGAAAGGTCACGACCCAAACCCAAATCCTGGGTTACTCCAGCACTGTGTCTGTCTCCATTGCATCCAAGGCAGTATCCCCCCTGGATCTGGAATCTAGAAAATGTGGTGGAGTCATTTCCTTTGGATATGAATTTCATATTTTGTCTTTCGTGGATTTCTAATGAGGATATCGTCCAAACGTGGGGCAGGTGGGACTAGTGCCGCTGGGACATGTTGGCCGGTGTGGGCAAGTTGGGCCGAAGGGCCTGTTTCCACGCTTTATGACTCTGAATACAGCCAAACCTTTCACCTCGATCTTTCCCCTTTCCACCGCTGTACCGCCTCCTCTGTAAGCCATGCCACGGAGCTATCCATGCCAACATCGGAATTCTGCCCAACATTCCCAATGGAGGGAATATCTAATATCAAGTGCGAGAAGTTGAACATTTCCCTTGAGACTACCCAAGGAGGCCCCAGACTCTGAAGAAGGGTCTCGACCCGAAACGTCACCCGTTCCTTCTCTCCAGAGACGCTGCCTGACCCGCTGAGTTACTCCAGCATTTTGTGTCTACCTTCGATTTTAAACCAGCATCTGCAGTTCTTTCCTACCCATAGATTGGATCTGGACTGAGCTGCCAGAGGAGGTGGTAGAGGCAGGAATACTAACAACATTTACGAGGCATCTCGACAGGTACTTGAATGCGTGCAGAAATAAAGAATTTCATTGAACGTCGGTGCAGGTACAAGCCTGGATAGAGTGGATGTGGAGAGGATGTTTCAGCTAGTGTGAGGTCGCAGCCCCAGAAATAAAGGACGCTCCTTTAGGAAGGAGGTGAGGAGGAATTTCTTTAGTCAGAGGGTGGAATTCATTGCTATGGAAGACTGTGAGGCCATCCATGGATATTTTTATGGCAGAGCTGGATAGATTCTTGATTAGTACGGGTGTCAGGGGATATGGGGAGAAGGCCGGAGAATGGGGTTGAGAGGGAAAGATAGATCAGCCATGATTGAATGGCAGAGTAGAATTCTGCTCCTATCACCTATGAACTTATGAACATGCGATGACAAAGGACCATTGAATTGAATATCGGAGAAAAAGAATGTGTTCTCTATATGTTCTTCACACCAGGAATACCCAGCAACTTCTCACGGACAGAGGGACAGAGCCTATTCACACTGGACTTTGCTGATGTGTGCATTTCCAGGATAATCTGTTGCCGGTAGCATTAGAGCTTCATCGGGTCAGCAGTACATTTGTGTGCTACTTAGAACAGCCAAAGCTGGTTTTAGTAACAACTTATCTCATCGGCAGCAGCTGTTAGGGGTCAGCAACTCTCAGTTTGGGGTTAAGTGCAATTATTTTTGATCTGGAGTCCTTAAAGAATCATGTCTCAACTGCAAATGGCCTGGACTATTGATCTGCACACGCTAACTTGGAGTATCTTGCTCAGTTTTGGACACCCTGTTACAGATAAAAATTTCAGACACAAATAGCTGGAGCAACTCAGCGGGTCAGGCAGCACCTTTGGAGAAAAGGAATAGGTGACGTTTCGGGTCAAGACCCTTCTTCAGACCGAGAGTCAGGGTGAAGGGAAACGAGAGACAGAGTCGGTGATATAGAGAGATATGGAACAAATGAACGAAAGGCATGCAAAAAAATATAGATGAATGATGAATGAAACGTTCGATTGTTCGCTGTGAGATAGGTGAAAACGGGTTATACCGACAAATGAAACTCGCCAGGACGACAGTGAAACTAGTACCGCGACAAGGGTGGGAGCAGGAATGGAGTGGGAGAGGGGGGATGCAAGCATTACCCAGAGGTATCGGTAAAAGTTGTCTTTGGAGCACCCCAAATGAGACTTGGGCGCATGGATTACACCTTTGGCCGAGAATGAGAACTGCAAGGATGTCTACATCAGCTGCGACCATGAGAGGGGCCATGTTATCGGACTGAGCACCGTCATCAAATCTGTTCTCCATCAACCTGGCTCAGAAACGTTAGAAAATCCGCCACAAAACAAAATCTCAACATGGAAACTCCCAAGGACCCTGCAAAGAAAGCTCTTCTCAGACAGCAAGTCAGGGGCTTGCTCTAGTCTCTTGCCCAGAGTAGGTGAATCGAGGACCAGAGAACATAGATTTAAGGTGATGGGGAAAAGACTTAATGGGAATCTGAGGGGTAACTTTTTCACACAAAGGGTGGTGGGCGTATGGAACAAGCTGCCAGAGGAGGTAGTTGAGGCTGGGACTATCCCAATATTTATGAAGCAGTTAGACAGGCAGGGGTAGGTTTGGAGGGATATGGACCAAATGTTGGCAGATGGGACTAGTGTAGCTGGGACATGTTGGCCGGTGTGGGCATGTTGGGCTGAAGGGCTTGTTCCCACACTATATCACTCGACGACTCTGACAAGCTGATGATCACTGTGTTACAAGGACCTGTAGTGTCAGGACTGCCCCGAGGTGCAACTATAATGAACACTTTTTGGCTTCTCTATCGGAAAAGGCCAGTGCGGGTTTAATTACAGTGACCGGGAGACCTAAGACTAATTAACCACAAACAGCGGGTGTTCTTGGATTGGAAGCTCCATCACATTTCTAGGGGAAAAGGGTCAGCTCGACAGGTACCTGAAGAATGTAGTCCAACTGAAGCACTGCAAGACTAAAGAACAGATGGTGGATGTGAAGGGTTTAAATGCCGCTTGGTTGCACTGTCGACAATGTCTTCCATTATTTACTGATGCTTGATGGAAGACTGAACAGTAATTAGCCAAAGAGGATTTGTCCTGCGTTTTGTGAACAAGTCGTATCTGGGCAATAGTCCATGTTGTCAGGTATTTGCCAGTGCTTTTAATTATACTGGAATATCTTGGCCAGTGGATGAGCTGGTTCTGGAACACAGGTCTTCAGTACTAGGGCCAGGATAGCGTCCTGTCACGCAGCCTTTAAAGGCATGAGGAAGTACAACATGGAAATGGAATTGCTGCGTAGTCCATGCCAACCATCGTCCCACCCATTTACACCAGTCCTAGATTAATCCCGTTTTGTATTCTCTCCACACCTCGCAGCAACTCCACCCCGACTATAACACTCACCCACACACGAAGAGCAATTTATTAAAAGGAAATTAACTTATCTGCCCGCATCCATGTGGAACATGGGAGGAAACCAGAACACTTGGAAGAAACATACGTGGCCCATGGAGAACGTGCAAACTCCCCACAGACAGGATCCAAAGTCAGGATTAAACCTGGATCTCTGGTTCGGTGAGGCGGTGGCTTCAGGTCTAGAACTTGCTCTTGCATAAAGCTGATATAGTCTCAATGGGCTGAATGGCCTGCCATGGGGTGGTGGCGCAGCAGTAGAGTTGCTGCCTTACAACACTTACAGCCCTCCCTCTCTCTGCCAGCCCTCTCTGCCCTCCCTCTGCCCTCCCTCTCTCTGCCCTCCCTCTCTCTGCCCTCCCTCTCTCTGCCCTCCCTCTCTCTGCCCTCCCTCTCTCTGCCCTCCCTCTCTCTGCCCCCCCCTTCTCTGCCCTCCCTCTCTCTGCCCCCCTTCTCTGCCCCCCCCTTCTCTGCCCCCTCCTTCTCTGCCCCCCCCTTCTCTGCCCCCCCCTTCTCTGCCCTCCCTCTCTCTGCCCTCCCTCTCTCTGCCCTCCCTCTCTCTGACCTCCCTCTCTCTGCCCTCTCTCTCTGCCCCCTCCCTCTCCCTCTCTAGCCGCGCCTGCGAGTTGGGGGCTATGCGTGAGTGGATAGGGCGGGGGATGGGGTAAAAGGAGCGAATGGATAATATTAATATAATATCAAGGGGGGTGGTTAATGTGGGACCCGTCCCCTCAATGCGTGGTTGCGGGGGGGGGGGGGGGCCCGCGGCGTCACACACACTCTAACCACCCCCCCCCCCCACACACACACACACACACAGTAACCACCCCACGCACACTCTAACCCCCCCCCCCCCCCAACATACACACACACACACACAGTAACCACCCCACACACACTAACCACCCCCGAATTCATATTTACCCCATCCCTGCCCTATCCAGGGAGAGGGGTGGGAGAGAGGGGGGGGGGGGGGGGAAGAGAGGGGAGGAAGAGACGGGGGAAGAGAGGGGGGGAAGAGAGGGGGGGAGAGAGGGGGAGAGAGGGGGATAGAGAGGGGGGGAGAGAGGGGGTGGAGAGAGGGGAGGAGAGAGGAGGAGGAGAGGGGGGTGGGGGGGAGAGGAGAGAGGGCGGGGAGTTCGGGGGAGGTAGGGACCCGAGCCAAGAACCGGACCTGAGCTGAGAACCGAACACGTGCGGGCAAGCATCGAACAAAGGACTGCGATTCAGATTCAGATTCAAACTTTATTGTCATTGTGCAGTGTACAGTACAGAGACAACGAAATGCAGTTAGCATCTCCCTAGAAGAGCGAACATAGAATATGAGCAATAAATAAATATATTTACATACATACAGTCATAGTAGTGCAATTATTTTTTTCCTGGTGGGAAGGAGTGTCCGGGGGGGGAGGGGGGGGTGGGGGTGATTGGCAATCACCGAGGTACAGAGTTAAGTAGTGTAACAGCCGCAGGGAAGAAGCTGTTCCTGGACCTGCTGGTCCACCAACGGAGAGACCTGTAGCGCCTCCCGGATGGTAGGAGGGTAAACAGTCCATGGTTGGGGTGAGAGCAGTCATTGGCGATGCTGAGCGCCCTTCGCAGACAACGCTTGCTTTGGACAGACTCGATGGAGGGGAGCGAGGAACCGGTGATGCATTGGGCAATTTTCACCACCCTCTGCAGTGCTTTCCGGTCGGGGACAGAGCAGTTGCCATACCATACTGTGATACAGTTGGTAAGGATGCTCTCGATGGTGCAGCGGTAGAAGTTCACCAGAATCTGAGGAGACAGATGGACCTTCTTCAGTCTCCTCAGGAAGAAGAGACGCTGACGAGGCTTCTTGACCAGAGTTGAGGTATTGTGGGTCCAAGAGAGGTCATCGGAGATGTTGACCGCCAGAAACCTGAAGCTGGAAACACGTTCCACCTCCGTCCCGTTGATGTGGATGGGGGTGTGCGTGCCGCTCCTAGACTTCCTGAAGTCTACAATGAGCTCCTTGGTCTTCTTGGAGTTAAGGGCCAGGTTGTTGTCAGTGCACCATGCTGCTAGGAGCTGGACCTCCTCCCTATAGGCCGACTCATCGTTGTTGCTGATGAGGCCAATCACTGTTGTATCACTGCATACTTGATGATGGTGTTAGTACCATGTACAGGTGGGCAGTCGTAGATGAAGAGGGAGTAGAGGAGGGGGCTCAGCACCCAACTACGAGTTGTGTGGCTGCAGTCTTCAGTGCAGGGCCCGATTTCATCTCTGGCTGCGCCTTTGAATAACGGGCGGGGGAGGAGGGAGAGTTCGGGGGGGGGGAGGAGGGAGAGTTCAAGGGGGGGGGGAGGAGGGAGAGTTTGGGGGGGGGGTGGGTGACATCACTCACAGCGCGAGGAAGAAGACACGCAGTCCCTTTGTGACGTCATCAGCAAAAGACACATTTTTGACAGATTTTTGAACATTTTCAGTAATAACTCGAGAAATAAAGCTTGACATTTTCAGATAAAGCGATTTTGGACTCCACGGAAAAAATATCTACCAGAATATGTTAAAATGTTATCGTTACTGCGTAGATTTTCCAAGAAGATGTGATTATACACACTCACACAAACATCCAAGATCAGTTTTATATGTATAGAGATGTGTGTGTGTGTGTTATATAACTATATATATATATATAACTATATATATATATATATATATATATATATAGTTATATATAGTTATATAACTGTATATATACAGTATACTGTATATATATATATATACACACACATATATGCATAATTCATAATTAATGGCTACTATTTTAATCAATTTTTTAGCCATTAATTATGAATTTTATGCATATATGTGTGTGTTTGTTAAATAAATGATATGTCACACACACACTGGATATATATATATATATGAACTCTCTCTCTCTCTCTCTCTCTCTCTAGTTCATATATATATATACATGTCTACCTCTGTTAATTCACTGCACCATGTCTGAATGGAGCATCTCTATGTTGGATGATTTTTCTTCCAGTCCTTTTCAACTGTTCACACACAGTGAAGGCAAGCAGCTTGTGAATTGCAGGCAATGACCTAATCTTGGCATTCAGATATGCATAAATTTGAAAGGTTTCTCTCATAGTTCAGACTATCTCATGGGCTGCATCAAATAATATATTCCACTGATACTCATCTTGTGTAATCTGCATAAACCATCTGAATTAAATTCCTGCCTGTATCGCATTTCATAAAATGTTAGAATGATTCGCTGCCTACGGTAACAGCGGCAGATTTTTGATGGGGCGATTTATGTGCCTAATCCAATTCTTTCTGTGTTGAGTGTTGCTTTTGAATCCGCACTGAACACCCTCCCAGCAGTGTGTTTCAGATTACCTGGCACTGAGGAGAAAGAAAAACAAACTTCTTTACTAGTTCCCTCTCGTACTCTGTGCTCCAATTACATGGAGAATGCAGGAGTGCAAATGATAAGGAAAGAGCTTAGTGCAAGTTCCACAACTCAGTTTCAGTTTAGTTTATTGTCACGTGTACCGAGGTACAGTGAAAAGCTTTTGTTGCGTGCTAACCTGTCAGCAGAAAGACAATACATGATTACAATCGATCCATTCACAGTGTACAGATACATGAAAAGGGAATAATGTTTAATGCAAGGTGAAGCCAGTAAAGTCCAATCAAGGATAGTCAGAGGGTCACCAGTGAGGTCGATAGTAGTTCAGGACTGCTCTCTGGTTGTGGTAGGATGATTCAGTTGCCTGATAACAGCTGGGAAGAAACTGTCCCTGAATCTGGAGGTGTGCCTTTTCACACTTCAGTAACTTTTGCCCAAGTGGAGAGGGGAGAAGAGGGAGTGGCCAGGGTGCGACTGGTCCTTGATTATGCTGCTGGCCTTGCCGAGGCAGCGTGAGTTGTAGGTGGAGTCAATGGAAGGGAGGTTGGTTTGTGTGATGGTCTGGGCTGCATCCACAATTCACTGCAATTTCTTGCGGTCTTGGATGGAGTTGTTCCCAACACCGTGCTGCGATTCATCCCGATAAAATCCTCTCTACGGCGCATCTGTAGAAGTCGGCGAGAGTTGTCGGTCGGTCACCAAATCACCACCACAAAAGATAACAGGATGTGACCTTTCCACAATAAAACTGATTGCCAGCTGTGATCTGGCCGTGCTATTATCACAGCCAAATAATCCATCTTCTGCCTTATTGAACCTTAGATGATAGTGGACCTGCAAGTTGTATAAATCATCAAAGCTTATCCAGGAGTATTAGTGCTAGAGAGCCCCTCTGTGCATTAAAATATACAGTCGGTACCTCATACATATATATTCTTTGGCTCGCAAATCATTTTTATTGCAACTCTCTGGTTGCGGGTCCTATCAGCAGGCTGTCACGCGCCGCGTTCTGTGAAGTTCTGATTTGATAGATTGCTCCTGCGGTTCTGGCAGATCACACTTATGCCCCGTAAAGTCAAAAGCCATTTCCCAGCCTGAAATATTTAGTGCCAGGTGAAGCCAGCCGCGAGCATTCCTAAAGGGTCTGTCCCACTTGGGCGTCATTTGCGCGTCATTTATGCGACGTCATTTACGCGACAAGACACACGATGCACGCGTCGTGACGCGCAGGTGATGCGTGCATGGTGCGCATTATGCGCGCATGGTGTGTGGTGATGTAGCCAGTGACGCGTGGTCGCGCGAGGCGCCCCAGGATTTTTGGGATGTACAAAATCTTTGCGCGCCATCTGCGTGACGCGCAAAGGGCGCCCAATTGGGACAGGCCCTTAAAGGCACTTCTCCACAACCTTCTTATAGCTCTCAGCCTGGGCAAAATGAGACGCTCGATTCACGTGGGGGTAGACGAGCGGGTCTCTCTGGTTTCTCCTGAAGGGGAGGAGGAAGCAGAAGAATAAGCAAGGAAGAAAAGGAGCGGAGAGGCGTGCGCCGGGGAAGAGGGCAAGTGGATGAAAGGATGGGAACAACAACTGCAAAGGAGAAGGTGATATTCAGCTAGAGCAGAGGAGGGAAACATGGAAAAGAGACAAATACAAAGGTACAAAGGATACAAAGGACATTTATGATCACATACACCAATTGGTGTAGTGAAATTTAACTTGCCATCGCAGCACACAAATAAAGATAAGACACAACATCAATTAATTTAACAGTAAACATAAAAACAAATGATATGGAAGATAGACACAAATTTTGACGTTATCCATTCATTTTCTCCAGAGATGTATGCCTGACCCGCTGTTTAGTTTAGTTTAGAGATACAGCGTGTAAACAGACCGCTCAGCTCACTAATTCCATGCCCACCAGTGATCCATGTACACTAACATTTTCCTACACACACTAGGGACAATTTACAATTTTACCAAAGCCAATTAACCTACAAACCTGTGAGTCTTTGTAGTGTGGGAGGAAACCAGAGATCCCGGCGAAAACCCACGCAGGTAACAGGAAGAACGTACAAACTCCATACATACAGCACCCAAAGTCAGGATGGAACGCCGGTCTCTGGCACTGTCAGGCACCACCCGTGCTGCCCTTAATTACTCCAGCACTTCGTTTCTATCTTCAGTATAAACCAGTATCTGCAGTTTCTTTCTACTCAAATTATATTGATTCCCCCAAACTTTAATGACTGCACTAATATCTTGCTTGGTTCAGTGTGTAAGCACTAAATGCAGGACTTACAGCACCTGTAATCAGGATTGAACCCGGGTCTCTGGCGCTGTGAGGCAGCAACTCTACTGCTGCACCACTGTTACCACCCTTTACATCAGGGGTCGGGTACCTTGTTCTGCTTAGGGGCCAGACCCATGTCTGTGAGCGGATGGCGGGTCACATCTAGAGTCCATGGTTAATAAATGGAGGTAATAATAATACATACTAACTAAATTAGTAATAATACATACTAACTAAATTAGTAATAATACATACTAACTAAATTAGTAATAATACATACTAACTAAATTAGTAATAATACATACTAACTAAATTAGTAATAATACATACTAACTAAATTAGTAATAATACATACTAACTAAATTAGTAATAATACATACTAACTAAATTAGTAATAATACATACTAACTAAATTAATAATACATACTAACTAAATTAGTAATAATACATACTAACTAAATTAGTAATAATACATACTAACTAAATTAGTAATAATACATACTAACTAGTGTGGCACTTGGTGTTGTTGTTCGCATTCATTTTCACGTGTTTTTCAATTCGTTTTCTGCAGTTCCCAGATCCCTCGCGTCCCCGGGACTGGCTGTAGCATCGAGGTCACCTGCATGCCCCGGGACTAGCTATAGTTCCCAGATCCCTCGCCTCCCCCCGGACCAAATATACAAGTATCTTTGACCCGGACTAGCTGCAGTTCCCAGGTCGCCTGCGAGCCCCGGGACTGGCTGTAGCGCCCAGGTCGGGAAAACTAATTGAAAACAAAACGCCTGCGGGCCGGATGATTTCGGGTTGTGAGCCGGATCTGGCCCGTGGGCCATAAGTTGCCGACCCCTGCCTTACATTGTCGTCCCATTCACAAAAAAAGGCAGCACACACGAAATAGCTATTTACTGCCCAGTAACACTCCCCTCATTCATCGGCAAGGTGGTTAAAGGTATCGTCAACACCACTACAAGCCGTACCTACTCCTCAAGAATCTGCTCACCAATGTCCTGTTGGGGTTTAACCAAAACCATTGGGCTCCAGAAATCTTCACAGCCGTGGCTCAAGGAAGGGCCAAATAGTTGGACAATGTGTCGGAAGGAACTGCAGATGCTGGTTTAAGCCGAAGGCTGGGGTAACTCAGTGGGACAGGCAGCATCTCTGGAGATAAAGGAATTGGTGATGTTTCGGGTCGAGACCCTTCTTCAAACTGGAAACGTCATCCATTCTTTCTCTCCAGTGATGCTGCCTGACCCACCGAGTTACTCCAACTTTTTTGCGTCTCTCTTCAGCTGAACAATAGTTATTGTGTAAGTAACTGCCCTTCAAATTAATACAGGATTTGATTGAATTCGATATTAAAGAACTCTGGGAATGTTGTTGATGTACTAGAGCAGTTTGGCTAGAGGTGCAGCTAGGTCTAGAGTGCATGTATTCAGTACCTCAGCTCACGTGCTGTTTGAGTCCTCAGACCTATACAGTGCCCACAGCTATTTCTTGATAGACGTGGAATTCCCTTGATAGTCTGTGGAATTCTCTGCCTCAGAGAGTGGTGGAGGCCGGTTCTCTGGATACTTTCAAGAGAGAGCTAGATAGGGCTCTTAAAGATAGCAGAATCAGGGGATATGGGGAGAAGGCAGGAACGGGGTACTGATTGGGGATGATCAGCCATGATCACATTGAATGGTGGTGATCAAAGGTCCTATAGCGAGCAAGATAGATCACTCGACGAAAAAGGCGTAGTACGGTCATGGGCAGATTCATGGGTAATTTTTGGCCCCATTTCCGTAACCGGCTTCCGTCTCCGCACCAAAGATCCCGTAGGATAATAATGCGGAGACGGAAGCTGGTTACGGAAACATCCTCGTAAAAATAAAAGTTATTTGGTAAAAATCTTCTCCTCATTTTCAGAATTATAATTTATTAACACAAACTATTCCCCCGCAACGTTGATTACACTGCGAGTCGGGTCGGGTCGGGTTACGGAAATGGATGAAAAAAAGGCCCACGTTCCGCTCCGTTGCGTACTACACGTCAGCCCATTGCATTTAGAAGGAGTGGTCTATCTTGCTCCACTATAGGTTATTTGGTGGTGCTGGCTCGAAGGGCTGAATGGCCTACTCCTGCATCTATTGTCTATTGTCTAATGTGGAGTGGATGGTAAGGCTGTACACATCGGCAGGCAGGCACTCCAAAGGTGCAATCATACTTCACACAAACAAAGGCGAATGGTTGTGGTTATTGAAGATCAATCATCTCGTCCCCAGTCATCACTGCTGGGAGTTTACAACTTCAACTTTATTAAACAGCTCAATGAATTTGTGGTCTGATGTGGGGATGTTGATTAATGATTGAACAGTGCTCAATTATATTGGCAGCTCCACAATAAAGCAGCCCGTGCAGGGGACCTCATTCAGACGTGGGCGGCAAAGGACACATAGCCTTCACGTTGCAAAAGTGCCAGACAAAGATCACCATAAACAAGAGACTAACTACTAGAGACCCTTTCCAGCTTCAGTTTCCCCCTCCCGAGGTACAGTGAAAAGCTCTTGTTGCGTGCTAACCAGTCAGCGGAAAGACAATTCATGTTTACCACGTCCAGAAGGCATCGATTTAAGGTGACCGGCAAAAGATTTAATGGGAATCTGATGGGTAACTTGTCACTATCCCAACCTTTAAGAAACAGTCAGACGTGTAGTACGCAACGGAGCGGAACGTGGGCCTTTTTTTCATCCATTTCATCCATGCACATCTCTGAAGATCTTTCCTGGTCCGAGAACACTAACGCAATTATCAAAAAAGCTCATCAGCGCCTCTACTTCCTGAGAAGATTACGGAGAGTCGGATTGTCAAGGAAGACTCTCTCTAACTTCTACAGGTGCACAGTCGAGAGCATGCTGACCGGTTGCATCGTGGCTTGGTTCGGAAATTTGAGCGCCCTGGAGAGGAAAAGACTATAAAAAGTAGTAAACACTGCCCAGTCCATCATCGGCTCTGACCTTCCTTCCATCGAGGGGATTTATCGCAGTCGCTGCCTCAAAAAGGCTGGCAGTATCATCAAAGACCCACACCATCCTGGCCACACACTCATTTCCCTGCTACCTTCAGGTAGAAGGTACAGGAGCCTGAAGACTGCAACAACCAGGTTCAGGAATAGCTACTTCCCCTCAGCCATCAGGCTATTAAACCTGGCTCGGACAAAACTCTGATTATTAGCAACCACTTTCTGTTATTTGCACTATCAGTTTATTTATTCATGTGTGTATATATTTATATCATGGTATATGGACACATTTATCTGTTTTGTAGTAAATGCCTACTATTTTCTGTGTGCTTAAGCAAAGCAAGAATTTCATTGTCCTATACAGGGACACATGACAATAAACTCACTTGAACTTGAACTTGACTGGTACATGGATAGGACAGTTTTGGAGGGATATGGGCCAAACGCGGGCAGGTGGAACAAGTGTAGCTGGGACACGATGGCCGGTGTGGGCAAGTTGGGCCGAAGGGCCTGTTTCCGCACTGTATCACTATGACTCTACAATTGAGCCATTCACAGATACATGATAAAGGTAAGAATGTGAATAGCATTTAGTGCAAGGTAATGTCTGATCAAAGATAGTCCGAGGGTCTCCAATGAGGTAGATAATAGCTCAGGACTGCTCTCTAGCTGTGGTAGGATGATTCAGTTGCCTCATAACAGCTGGGAAGAAACTGTCCCCGAATCTGGAGGTGTGCGTTTTCTATACCTTTTGCCCGATGGGAGAGGGGAGAAGAGGGAGTGGCCAGGGTGCGACTCGTCATTGATTATGCTGCTGGCCTTGCCGAGGCAGCGTGAGGTTTAGTTGCCATTAGGCGGATTAACATAAATTCCTTGTTTCAATACTTCACGTGTATAGCTAGTCTCCGATGTATCTTTTTAACTACTAATGAAACCTATTATTTATGACCCCCCTCAACGTTTGTGAATGTATACCCTTGAAGCTCTCTGCTCCAGCACTCGCTATTGGGAATCCACTCTTAATGGGCCTGTCCCACTTGGGCTATTTTTAGGCGACTGTGATATTCGTAGCAGGTCGTCGAAAAACCGGTGACGTTAGGCGTTTCTTTTAGGCGACTGCCGGCGAATACGCCAATGAAATTCATCGAAGTCAGCACCAGCGACAACCTAGGTTACCTGGCAACAACCTATGACAGCACCTATGTCAAGCTACGTTCATTGGCGTTAATCTGGCGCCAATATCGCCAAAAATCCAGCTGGCGACCAGACGCTACGACTCTTTGTGCGACTTTAGGAGACTACTCACGACCATACAGGTGACACCCTGGCGACCACCGGCGACCATGTGGCATCAGCTTAGTCCCCTGAAAAATTGCCTAAGTGGGACAGACCCATAAGGCAGAGGGTACAGCTGGGGAAAACCATCAATGAAAGATCCCGATGTGATAATCATTCTCAATTATATAATAAAATAATCCTGATATAGGCGGTGCAGCGATAGAGTTGCTGCCACACAGCGCCAGAGACCCGGGTTCGATCCTGACAATGGGTGCTTGTCTGTATGGAGTTTGTACGTTCTCCCTGTGACCACGTGGGTCTTCTCCGAGATCTTCGGTTTCCTCCCACACTCCAAAGACGTGCAGGTTTGCAGGTTAATTGGCTTGGTGTAAATGGCATAAAAGTATACATTGTCCCTAGTGTGTGTAGGATAGTGTTAATGTGCGGGGATTGCTGGTCAGTGCGGACTTGGTGGGCTAAAATGATAAAATATGATCAAATGACGGAGGTGATGCCTGTCCCGCTGAGTTACTCCAGCATATCGTGCCCAGCTAAACCAGCATCTGCAGTTCCTTCCTTAACAAAGAAAGATCCTGTACTTTGCATATTCTGTTGAAGTGGAAACTGCTGACAGTTAAAGAACAGTTAACAATTCCCCACAGCGCTGATGGCTGATAAACCTTGTCACCACTGACTTATCTAAAGGCAAATGGTTCAAGTTGGAGCCTTGAAGCCCAGCGACATGATTATAAAACGACAGCCACAAAACACAGCATTGATAGTCAGTCCGAAAGCCAAGATAACTACTTGAGTGCTGATCATGTATTTGATAGTGTGTTACACTGTGTACAATGGGAATGACAATGGGAACTGGATTCGAGCTAGCCTGTTTTGTAGAAGGGACAACAAGATGACAATATGAACATTTCCTTGATTGTTGTTGCTTTCTGCATATCTTCCATTCACTTGTCCCAAGTACCATCCACATCACTGGTTCCCCTTTCCCCTGACTCTCAGTTTGAAGAAGGGTCTCGACCCGAAACGTCACCCGTTCCTTCTCTCCAGAGATGCTGCCTGTCCCGCTGAGTTACTCCAGCATTTTTTTGTGTCTGTCTTCAGTTTAAACAAGCATCTGTAGTTCCTCCTTACATAATATGAAGTTATATGAAGGTATCTTAGTCGCCTGCCTTAGATCTGGTGCTGGCTCGAAGGGCCGAATGGCCTACTCCTGCACCCTTTTTTTTTCCTATAAGATCATGAGATCATGTGATAGCAGTGGAATTAGGCCATTCGGTCCATCAAGTCTACTCTGCCATTCAATCATGGCTGATCTATCTCTCCATCCTAACCCCATTTTTGCCTTCTCCCCATAACCTCTGACACCCGCACGAATCAAGAATGTATCTATCTATCTCTGCCTTAAATACAGCTGCTCCTCAACCTACGATGGGGTTACATTCCGATAAACCTATCGTAAATCAAAAACGCATTTAATAGATTGCGATCACGTGACCAGACGTGACATGTGGCTCGCTACCGTGTCCGAGCGTTTTCCGATCGTAAAGTCGAAATGTCGTTAGCCGAAGCATCGTAAATCGGGGAACACCTGTATATCCACTGTCTTGGCCTCTACAACCTTCTGTGGCAAAGAATTCCGCAGATTCACCACCCTCTGACCAATGAAATGCCTCCTCATCACCTTCCTAAAATGTCGTCCTTTAAGTCTGGGCTATGACCTCTAGTCCGAGACTCTCCCACTAGTGGAAATATTCTCTCCACATCCACTCTATCCAAGCCTTTCACTATTCTGTACGTTTCAATGAGGTCTCTCCTCTTGTTGCAGATCATGGTTGAATGTCTACAAAGGGCAGACATATTGGACTCTGTTTTCCTACAACACTGAATGTCCCTGCGTTGTGTTATATTTCATCCGTCACTAGTCCTCCCATTTTCGCAGCTCCCATTCGTCTTGAAATCCATCGCTCACCTCCCGACTGATTTTCGACTTCAGAGTTTAGAGATACGGCGCGGAAACAAGTCCTTCGGCCCACCGAGTCCACGTCCACCAGCGATCACCCTGTAGAATCATACAGGAGAAACAGAAAAATAGCTGCAGGAGTAGGCCATTTGACCCTTTGAGCCAGCACCACCATTCAATCTATGATCATGGCTGATCAAAATCAGTACCCCGTTCTTGCTTTTTCCCCAATATCCCTTGATTCCTTTAACCCTAAGAGCTAAATCTAATTCTCTCTTGAGTACACTAGCTGACACACTGGGGCAATTTGCAATTTTACCAAAGCAAATTAACCTACAAACCTAGAGGTCATTGGAGTGTGGGAGGAAACCGGAGCATCCGGAGAAAACCCACGCGGTCACGGGGAGAACATACAAACTCCGTACAGTCAGCACCGGTAGTCAGGATCGAACCCGGGTCTCTGGTGCTGTAAGGCAGCAACTCTACCGCTGCGCCACCGTGCCACCACTGCTTACCTGCTTTCCAAGTTTTGTGTCCTCTAGGAATTTTGAAGTCTGCCTGAAACAGATAAATACAAGCTATTAGTATGTATCAAGGGAGATAGTGGTCGTAGTATTGACCCTTGGACAGGAACACTCTTCCAGCCTGAGATGCATTCATTCATTCCCCTGTCAAAGCAAAACTCATATCCTTGCTTCACTAATCTTTTTAATGCAATCTTTGCAGTTTTTGCTAATAAACTAAAGTATGCAGCACTTCATCACTTTGTGAAAGATCACACACACACACACACACACACACACACATCAAATACATTGCACTTATCAAACCTTATTGTTCAGATTCAATTAAGATTAATTTAAGTTCCTAAAATAGGAATCTGAGGGGGTAACTTTTTCACTCAAAGGGAGGTGGGTGTATGGAACGAGCTGCCAGAGGCGGTGGCTGGGGCAGGGACTATCGCAACGTTTAAGATACATGGACAGGGCAGGTTTAGAGTGCTATGGACCAAACGCAGGCAGGTGGGACTAATGTAGATGGGACATGTTGGCCGGTGTGGGCAAGTTGGGTTGAAGTGCCTGATTCCACACATTATGACTCTATGACCCTCTATGACTAAGTTATTGAAGCAATCCCTGCCTTTAATACATCTTTTCTAGCTTCCCCTCAGAAATCTATGCTCTTCAAATGACTATGAACTTTGTCCCAGGTTACTCCCTCTGGTGGCTTCCCTAAGCTTGAGATTCAACTCACCTGCCTGTGAGTAGTAGGCACTGTATATCCTTGCATGTATATTTAAACAAGAGTTTAAACATTGCAATACTTCTGCATTCCTCTGCCCACCCCACCCCCCACCTCTCCTCCCCATTGGATCTACCTCACCTCTGAGTATAATAATCTGTTTGCCTACACATGACCTTTGGTTCCTCCAATATAGGAAGGATGCGACAACATTGGAGTGGGTTGAGAAGTTTCACCCATGGATGGAGTATTTCAGTTAGTAGGAGAAATATGGATAGGCTGGGTATGGAACATGGAACATAGAACAGTACAGCACAAGAATCGGCCCTTCGGCCCACAATGTTTGCGTCGAACACGATGCCAAGTTAAACTGATCAACATAAAAGGAAATGAGGAGGAATTTGTTTAGTCAGAGGGTGGCGAATCTGCGGAATTCATTGCCACGGAAGGCTGTGGTGGCCAAGTCAATGGGTATTTTTAAGACAGAGATAGATAAATTCTTGATTGGTACGGGTGTCAGGGGTTATGGGGAGAAGGCCGGAGAATGGGGTTAGGATGGATAGAGAGATCAGCCATGATTGAATGGCGGAGTAGACTTGATGGGCCGAATGGCCTAATTCTGCTCCCATCACTTATGACCTTATGTCAGGTTCTCCTGGTGTCTGAGGTGTGGGACGTCTGTTAAACAATTCACCTTGACCTGCCCGCTTCAGCGAGGTGCAAATAATTTGTCCTGATATTTATGTGTGAACAAGGGAGGCAGAAAGGTAAAAAAAAAAAATAATCAACGGGATGATCTTGACTGTTCCTGTGGATTTGCAATATGGAGCATTGCCCTTTGAAGCTGGTCATCACTATTCTTTTAACACCATTCACCGAATGATATTCTGCTCAGCAAATCACCAGAGTACACCACCCGTGGAAGCAATGCGGCTCGGCGTTTGCTTCATAATTCCATTCACAGTAGTGTTGTCATCTGAAATAATGCACAGAAGATGATTTTCCACTGACATGCATTACAGCGGCATTCTGACTTTGACACCACAATTGGCACTAAGGACTGCGTTCTAATATCATAAACTGATGGGCACTCTCGTCTGATATCAGGTGCTGAAACGCTGCGTTCTTCAACCTCGCCTGCAACTTTACAATGTGCTCTAATATCACCCACTGAGATCAGGTACAGCAGGCAGGTACATCAGTTACATGCAGGTACGGCAGGCAGTGAAGAAAGCAAATGGCATGTTGGCCTTCATTGCAAGAGGACTTGAGTCTAGGAGTAAGGAGGTCCTACTGCAGTTGTACAGGGCCCTGGTGAGACTGCACCTGGAGTATTGTGGGCAATTTTGGTCTCCTCATTTGAGGAAGGACATTCTTGCTATTGAGGGAGTGCAGCGCAGGTTCACCAGGTTAGTTCCTGGGATAGCGGGACAGACATATGATGAAAGAATGGGTCGACTGGGCTTGTATTCACTGGAATTTAGAAGGTTGAGAGGGAACTTAAAGAAACATATAACATTCTTAAAGGATTGGACAGGCTAGATGCAGGAAAAATGTTCCCGATGTTGGGAGAGTCCAGAACCAGAGGGTCACAGTTTAAGAATAAGGGGTAGGCCATTTAAGACTGAGAAGAGGAAAAACTTTTTCACCCAGAGAGTTGTGAATCTGTGGAATTCTCTGCCACAGAAGGCAGTGGAGGCCAATTCACTGGATGTTTTCAAGAGAGAGTTAGATTTAGCTCTTAGGACTAAAGGAATAAAGGGATATGAGAAAAAGCAAGAACGGGGTTACTGATTTTAGATGATCAGCCATGATCATATTGAATGACGGTGCTGGCTCGAAGGGCTGAATGGCCTACTCCTGCACCTATTTTTCTGTTTCTATGTTTCTACCGCTGCCCTGTAGTTTGGTTGAGTTGATTTACAGGAATACGGCGTGGAAACAGGCCCTTCGGCCCACCGTAACAGAAGCTTTTTATTGCACACATGACAATAAACTAAACTAAAAGGAGTACGCGCCGACCAGCGATCGTCCTTCACACTAGTTCTATGTTATTTCCCACTTTTGCATCCCTCGCACTATGGATAAATTACAAACGCCAATTAACTTACTAACCTGGATGTCTTTGAGGTGTAGGAGGAGACCGGAACACCCGGAGAAACCCCACGTGGTCATGGAGAGAACATGCAAACTCCACACAGACAGCACCCATAATCAGAATCGAACCAAGATTTAGTTTAGTGATACAGCGCAGGAACAGGCCCTTCGGTCCACTGAGTCCGCACTGATTAGCGATCAGCCTGTACACTAGCTCTATCCTACATACTAGGGACAATTTACAATCTTTACCAAAGCCAAATTAACCTACAAACCTGTACTTCTTTGGAGTGTTGGAGGAAACCAGAGTACCCGGTGAAAACCCACGCAGTCACAGGGAGAATGTATAAACTCTTTGAGTGCCATTGTACGATCCTGTGGCACTGTGCCCTCTGACATCATCCACTGATGGACACTGACATCACCCACTGATGGGCAATGACCTCTGACATCATCTACTGATGGTCACTGACTCTGACATCATATACTGATGTCACTGACATCATCTACTGATGGGCAATGACATCACCTACTGATGGGCACGGAACTCTGACATAATCTACTGATGGTCACTGACTCTGACATAATCTACTGATAGGCACTGACATCATCAACCTAAGGGCACTGCCCTCTGACATCACCCACTGATGGACAATGACATCATCCACTGATGGGCACTGACCACTGACATCATCCACTAATGGTCACTGAACTTTGACATAATCTACTGATGGGCACTGACATCACCCACTGATGGGCACTGACCTCTGACATCATCTACTGATGGGCAGTGACCTCCAACATCACCAACGTATGGGCACTGCCCTCTGACATAATTCACTGATGGACAATTACATCATCCACTGATGTTCACTGACCTCTGACATCATCCACTGATGGGCACTGACCTCTGACATCATCCACTGATGTGCTCTGACATCACCCACTGATGGCCAATGACATCATCCACTGATGGGCACGGACCTTTGACATCATCTACTGATGGTCATTACTTATTCAATAATTCTGCTTATAAGTAATGATTATTTAATATTGCAGGAGGTTTTTCCAGATAATATAATAGAGAATTTTGACCTTTCATATCAAGCTTAGGGTAGCAGGTGAGTGAATTAATGTACTTTTATTACGATAATAATTAATCAGCTGCCATTTAATTTGACTGTATTTTCTTCGGCCCAAGTATTTCCTGAGAACTAGTGCATATAAACAAACATAAATTTTGCAAAATCCATGTATATATTCGGTGTTCCATGAAGTCTTCCTTGCTCACCGATTTTTATACACTTCTCGCTTTTTATAATAAGATTCTGCATTGTTATTCTTTATGGCAACGCAAATAACCACATAAGCCCTACGTCTTATTCTGCCTGCCAGCATACTGCTCAGCAGATTAACCTGCCTACAATACTCTGCTCGGCTCAATCTCTGTGTTCCCAGTGATCCCAGCGTGAAGCATTTGTTCACAAGGCCCATCGGACATACAAGGGATAATAACACTTAAGGTGCAGGAAGAAACTGCAGATGCTGGTTTACACCGAAGATGAACATAAAATGCTGGAGTAACTCAGCGGGTCAGGCAGCATCTCTGGAGAGAAGGAATGGGTGATGTTTTGGGTGGAGACCCTCCCTAAGGTTCCCATTTCTTACCGCAATCTACTTCACACTTTGGGGAGAACATATGAATTTTGAGGAAGATCTATTCTCTAAGGTGTATCAGAAGTATCAGAGCTGATCCGACATTTGAAATTCTGATGGTGCTTGAGAAAGGCTGAATGTTGAGAATGTTTCCCAATGTAGGAAAATCTAACCTTTGGCAGTGCCCATCACTGGCACAGCCATCAGTACCATCGAAAACATCCGGAACAGTCGACATAGAAACAGTGCAGCACAGGAACAGGCCCTTCAGCCCACAATGTTTGTGCCGAACATGGTGCCGAGCTGAACCAATCTCATCTGCCTGCCCATGATCCATATCCCTCTATTCCCTGCACTTCCCTGTGCCTATTCAAAAGCCTCGTAAACACCACTATCGTATCTGCCTCCACCACCACCGCTGGCAATGCGCTCCAGGCCCCCACCGCCCTCTGCGTAAAAATCCTGCCCATTTACTGATCATTTACTGATGGGCACTGACCTCCAACATCACCAACCTATGGACATTGCCCTCTGACATCATCCACTGATGTTCACTGACCTCTGACATCATCCACTGATGTGCTCTGACATCACCCACTGATGGACAATGACATAATCCACTGATGGGCACTGACCTCTGACATCATCCACTGATGGTCACTGACCTCTGACATCATCCACTGATGTTCACTGACCTCTGACATCATCCACTGATGGTCACTGACCTCTGACATCATCCACTGATGGTCACTGACCTCTGACATCATCCACTGATGGTCACTGACCTCTGACATCATCCACTGATGTGCTCTGACATCACCCACTGATGGACAATGACATCATCCACCCGGGTTGGATCTTTCCCCCTCCCACCTTATAGCTCTGTCCTTTAACGTTGGGCATTTCCACCCTGGGAAAAAAAGGTTCTGACTGTCTACCCTATCTATTCCTCTCACAACTTTATATACTTGTATCATCTCCCCTCAACTTCCAACGTTCCAGAAAAACACAGTCCAAGTCTATGCAACCTCAGGAAAGAAGTCGGCTGAGGAAATGGCTGAGCAATTAAAACAATTGCGATTATCAATACCGTTTCATGTAAATTGGTATTTAATAGTAAGTACCGGGCGAGCAATTATTACAGATTATGCAAGGTATTCAAAGTGTCAAACGCAAGACTGGATCCTGGCCACAGTGTTACGATGCTCCTTTAAGGTCAGGAGATATCTGACAGACTAACCTCCTCTCCATTTCTCTCAATGGATTTTTTTTGCTGTTGTGAATGTTTTATGGATCTTTCCAACAGCTCTATAAATATCAATAAAACTCATAGTGCTGGGTGATAAAGCACGCCTAATGGACTTTTTTTTTGCTTCCCTGACACGGATCAATGAATCTGTAGCTACTTACCTCGATTTTATGAATATCCACTAAATCATCGCCAATTGTGACCATCCCTGTTTGGATTCCTGCAGCCTCCATTTAGTAGGTCCAGGTTAAATTCTTAAATGCACAAATATAGAAATAAATTATCATCCTCACTCTGCCAACACTGCTCCACTCTCTCCACCCACACTAAACAACTGCATTGATCGCTTGCTTCAACTTGTTAACTGCATCTCCACCCACTTCCACTCGCTTAGAATTCATTTGCCAACTCATCGAATTGCTTCATGATTTCTGTCGATCCAATATTCCCCTTGCACCGAGAAAGCAAATCAATGCCCCAGGAGACACGAGGAACTGCAGGTGCCGGTCTGCAAAAACAAGATACAAGGTGCCATAGTAACGCTGAGAGTCAGGCAGCATCTCTGGAGGATATGTTTCAAGTCGGGAGCAGATAAAAATGCTGGAGAAACTCAGCGGGTGAGGCAGCATCTAAGGAGCGAAGGAAATAGGCAACGTTTCGGGCCGAACCCTTTCTTCAGACGGGAACTTTCTTCAACCCATATGGACCCAATAGACAATAGATAATAGACAATAGGCGCAGGAGTAGGCCATTCGGCCCTTCGAGCCAGCGCCGCCATTCAATATGCTCATAGAAACATAGAAAATAGGTGCAGGAGTAGGCCATTCGGCCCTTCGAGCCTGCACCGCCATTCAATATGATCATGGTTGATCATCCAACTCAGTATCCTGTACCTGCCTTCTCTCCATACCCCCTGATCCCTTTAGTCACAAGGGCCACATCTAACTCCCTCTTAAATATAGCCAATGAACTGGCCTCAACTACCTTCTGTGGCAGAGAATTCCACAGATTCACCACTCTCTGTGTGAAAAATGTTTTCATGGCTGATCATCCACAATCAGTACCCTGTTCCTGCCTTCTCACCCTATATCCCCTGACTCCGCTATCTTTAAGAGCTCTATCTAATGCTCTCTTGAAAGCATCCAGAGAATTGGCTTCCACTGCCTTCTGAGGAAACGTCCATTGTCCCTTGGAGCAAAAGTCCATTGGAACGGAGTGATATGGGCCAAATGCAGGTAAGCTTGGAGCAGCACAGTGTCATTGCGGTAGAGTTGCTGCCTTACAGCGCCAGAGACCCGGGTTCGATCCTGACCATGGATGCATGTGTCAGTACAGAGTTAGTACATTCTCCCTGCGACTGCGTGGGTTTTCTCCGGGTGCTCTGGTCTCCCACACTCAGGTTTTATAGGTTAATTGGCCTCTGTAAATTGCTGCCAGTGTATGTAGGGAGTGGATGAGAAAGTGGGATAACATAGGACTAGTGTGAACGGGTGATCGATGGTCGGTGTGGGCCGAGGCTGTTGTTAAATTAGATTAGTTTAGAGATACAGCGTGAAACAGGCCCTTCGGCCCACCGAATCCGCACCAACCAGAGATCCCCGCACATTAACACACATTAACACTATCTACACACACCAGAGGCAATTTACACTCATACCAGGCCAATGAACCTACAGATCTGCGCGTCTTTGGAGTGTGGGAGGAAAGCAAGGATCTCGGAAAAAACCCATGAGGTCATGGGCAGAACGCACAAACTCCATACAGACAGCACCCATAGGGATGTATTGGGTCTCTGGCACTGCAAGCGCTATAAGGCAGAAACTCTACCGCTGCACCACTGTGTGGCCCAGAACCAAACTAAACTAAACTTTCTCTTTCAAAGCATTGCCCCTATCATGGTAACGTTTAGAGAAATACAGCATGAAAACAGATGTTGACCATCAACCACCCATTTACACTAATCCTACATTAAACTTATTCTCCCCACAAGTGGTGAGGTGAATGGTCTCCGGTTTCTGGCATTGAATTTGAATGGTGACATCTTGGTAAAAGTGTGGACTCCATTGTGGGCTCCATTGCGGATTTGTGGATTTGTTCTTTTCATACCTTTCATTCACATAAGGGTTACGTCCGGCGGACCCTTGCATAAGTCGGATGTCACGTAAGTTGGAAACAGTAGTGTCACTGCGCCCACGCACATAGGTTTACTGTTCAATGTGGAGACCATGGAGGAGCTCCGACATGGAGACAATGGGGAGGAGCTCCGTCGTGGAGACTATGGGGGAGCTCCGACGTGGAGACCATGGGGGGAGCTCCGACGTGGAGGTAACAGGGGGAGATCTGACACACAGATCATGTGGGAACTCCACGGCAGAGGCCACGTGGGAACTCCACCGTGGAGACCACGGGGGAGTCAGTGGGCTTAAAGAATTGCTTAAGTAAGTGTGAGTTTACGTAAGTTGCCGATGAAGTAAGTTGGGGCATGCCCACACAGCACAAGAACAAGCCCTTCGGCCCACAGTGTCTTTGCCGAACATGATGCCAAGACCATCTCTATTCCACCTGTACATAGCCCATATCCCTCCATTCCCTGCATATCCAGATGCCTATCCAAAAGTCTCTTAAATGCCACTATTGTATGTGCCTCAACCACCACCCAGACAGCGCAATCCAGGCACTCACCATTTTCCTCGATCTACTCTCATTAGCTGTGGTAATTACATGTGGCTAGTCAATGATAATCCACAGACTGTTGATGCTTGGAAACGACATTGAACTGCAATGGTAGATTCTCTCTTGCTGGAGACCATTGCCTGACCTTGAGTGATTATAAGGACATAAGGTAATAAGAGATAGGAGCAGAATTAGGCCATTTGGCCCATCAAATCTACTCCACCATTCAATCATGGCTGATCTCTCTCTCCCTCCTAACTCCATTCTACTGCCTTCCACCCACTAGCGGGAACATCCTCTCCACATCCAATCTATCTAGGTGATGTAAATATTACTACTGCCGCTCATTCACACAAGCCTGGATGACATTGTGGTCTTGCTGATGTAATGACTAGTGACAGACTGACATTGGGCATTTTTATAGTGGAGATCGATAGGTTCTTGATCAGTAAGGGCGTCAAAGGTTACAGAGGAGAAGGCAGGGTTCAGAGCAAAAGACCAATCGGCCATTATTGAATGGCGGAGTAGAATTGATGGGTCAAATGGCCTAATTCAGCTCTAATGCCTTATGGTCTCAAGGATTTCACAGTTAATGATTTAACGGTAACTTTAAGTATCATCATAAATGACTGCAGAAGGAGAAAAAGTGGTTTAGTAAAAGGGCAAATCTGTACCTTCGCTGTTTGAAATTAGAACCAGGTTAGAAAATCTCCCCCAATCACCCACAGAAGGATAATAAAATTGCTAAAACTGATAAAATTAAAATAAAACTCATACTACAACTGGTAAAGCTGCTAGAGGAACTGAACGGTTCAGACAGCATCTGTGGGTAGCGAAATAGTTTGGTTTTTTTAGGTTTCGATTCTTTGTCAGAACTGATAAAGCGGAAAAAAAATTTGAAGACAAAGAATCCAGGACCCGCGACATTAATGATTTATCTTTCCACAGATGCAGCTTGATCTGCTGAGTGTTTCCAGCATTTTGTGTATTACTTTACAGAGAAGCGAAGGCTACAGAGAAGATTTACCAGGACGTTGCCAGGACTCGAGGGTCTGAGCTAGAGGGAGAGATTGAGCAGGCTGGGACTCTACTCCTTGGAGCGGAGGAGGATGAGGGGTGATTTTATTGAGGTGTATCAAATCATGAGGGGAATAGATCGGGTAGATGCATAGTCTCATGCCCAGAGTAGGGGAATCGAGGACCAGAGGACAGGTTTACGGTGAAGGGGAAAAGATGTAATAGGAATCTTTTAGGGGTAACTTTTTTCCACACAAAGCGTGGTGGGTGGATGGAACGAGCTGCCAGAGGAGGTAGTTGAGGCAGGGACTATCCCAACGTTTAAGAAATAGGTGGACAAGTACATGGAGAAGGTACACAAAAATGCTGGAGAAATTCAGCGGGTGCAGCAGCATCTATGGAGCGAAGGAAAGAAGGAAATAGGCTGGTGCGACGTTTTGGCAAGTTGGGCCAAAGGGCCTGTTTCCACGCTGTATCACTCTATGACCCTCTGTGACTTACGAATTAAAACTACCTCGGTAACACGCACTGGCTTCATTATAAGGGCTGCAGTTGAGACATCACTTCTGTCATACGCTTGAACTATATTTAAAGGCTGTCATCTAGAACACTGCTTCCATTACAACATTTCAATTTGCAACAATTACAGTACATGTTGCTCCACATTTTCCTGTCCAAGGCCTGACTATATTCGACAGTGACTTGTTATGTATCTTGTATCAGATTCTGTACGGAGAACGAAATAAGTCAGAGCTACATCTCAGCAGAACGGGCAAGATATGAAAACAGGGCAAGTTGTCGATAATGGAGAAGCTGCAACATTTGCTGAACATGCTCGATGGACACACAACTCGTGAGTAATATCATGTCTCACCACAAACAGTGTATATATATATATATGTATACATGTGTGTATTATCCTGAACTTCTGCCTCAGACAGTCCTTCTTCCCTACAGCCATCAGGCTATTAAACACAACAATGAATAAGCTCTGAGCTCTGAACTGCTAAAGACTATATTATTATTGCACTATATTTGATATTTATTGAACTTTTTTTTCTCTGCCCCTGTCATGTACTATGTTTACATATTCACATATTCTGTTGTGCTGCAGCGAGTAAGGATTTAATTGTCCCATCCGGGACATATGACAATAAAACATTTGTGAGTCTTGATTCTCTTGACTCTTTACAGTTATCGTCAGGACACACAGATTAGGGCGGTCACGGTGGCGCAGCGGTAGACTTGCTGCCTTACGGTTCGATCCCGACTACGGGCGCTGTCTGTATGGAGTTTGCCCGTTCTCCCCGTGACCTGCATGGGTTTTCTCCGAGATCTTCGGTTTCTTCCCACACTCCAAATGCGTACTGGTTTATAGGTTAATTGGCTTGGTGTAAGTGTAAATTGTCCCTAGGGTGTGCAGGTTGTGCCCTTCAACAGGTGGATTGAACAGGCCCTTCGGCCCATTGAGTCCGCGCCCACCAGCGATCCCTGCATATTAACACTACCCTGCACACTCTAGCGACAATTTGTTTTACATTTACACCAAGCCAATCAGCCTACAAACCTGCACGTCTTTGGAGTGTGGGAGCAATTTGAAGATCTCGGAGAAAACCCAGGCAGGTCACGGGGAGAACGTACAAACTCCGTACGGACAGCATCCATAGTCAGGATCGAGCCCGGGTTTCTGGTGCTGTAAGGCAGCAACTCTACCGTTATGCCACTGTGCCTTTTCATTATACCATTTCTGTGGACATTTCTGTCACCACACCATGATTTTGATATTGAGCTTTTTTGTACTTTATTTACACGAGGTGGGTGTCTTCAGCAGCACCACCATTTGTTGTTCATCCCTACTTGCAAAGGATCTGATGGATGTGCAGTCACATACAATATGTGGGGAAAGAAGTTGGGAACCAGAGAATTTTTGTTAATAAAAACATTAATCATTTAGTGTGAAGTCAAGGGTGTTTAATTGTCATATACACGGCAAACAGAATAATGAAATTGTTACTTGCTGCAGCTTCTAGAGAACAGAGGGACCTAGACGTACAAGTACACAAGTTCCCAAAAGTGGTGTCACAGGTAGACAGGGTGGTGAAGAAAGCTTTTAGCATGCTGGCCTTCATCGCTGAATATTCTAGTTCACAAGTTAATAGAATTAGGCCATTCGGCCCATCGAGTCCACTCCGCCATTCAATCATGGCTGATCTCTGCCTCCCAATCCCATTTTCCTGCCTTCTCCCCATAACCCTTGACACCCGTTCTAATCAAGAATTTGCCTATCTTTGACATAAAAATAACCACTGACTTGGCCTTCACAGCCCTCTGTGGCAATGATTAACCACCCTCTGACTAAAGAAGCTCCTCCTCACCTCCTTTCTAATAAAAGCGCCCTTTAATTCTGAGGCTAGGTCGTTGGAATGTTGTGTTGCATTTGTAGGATGTTGGTGAGGCCACACTTGAAGTCGTGTGTTCGGTTCTGGTTACCCTGCTATAGGAAAGCTGCTGTTAAGCTGGAAAGAATGCAGAGAAGAATTATAAGAATATTGCCAGGACTCAAGGGACTGAGTTATAGGGAGAAGGTGGAGAAAAATGCTGGAGAAACTCAGCGGGTGAGGCAGCATCTATGGAGAGAAGGAATGGGCGACGTTTCGGGTGGAGACCCTTCTTCGGGCTGAAGAGAGGTTTGGCAAGCTATGACTTTATTGCTTGGAACGTAGCAACTGAGGAATGATATTATGGAGGTGTATAATGTGCCTGTCCATCCCCTCCACAAATGTTGCCTGACCCGCTGACTTCCTCTGGCACTTTGGATTTTTTGCTATTGAAGGTCACCGCAGGCTGAGATGGTGCCACCAGCAGGCCGTTTTCTGAAAGGTTGGAGACAGTGGCGCAGCGGTAGAGGTGCTGCCTTACAGCGCCAGAGGCCCTGGTTCGATCCTGACCACGTGTGCTTGTCTATACGGAGTTTGTAGGTTCTCCCCATGACCGCAAAGGTTTTCCCCGGGTACGACTTCCTCCCACACTCTAAAGATGTACAGGTTTGTACCTTAATTGGCTACGGTTAAAAAAAAATGTCAATTGTCCCTAGTGTGCAGGATAGTGTTGGTGCACGGGGTGGTCGCTGGTCGGCGCGGACTCGGTGGGATGAAAGGCCTGTTTCCATGCTGTATATCTAAACTCTAAAGTCTAAAGCATGATATCGAGTGCCATTATGAAGATGGGTCTCGACCTGAAACAAGAGGTCACAGCTTAATGATAGAGGGGAAATCCTTTAAGACCAAGATGAGAAAAACATTTTTCACGCAGAGAGTGGTGAATCTCTGGAACTCTCTGCCACAGAAGGCAGTTGAGGCCAGTTCATTGGCTATATTTAAGAGGGAGTTAGATGTGGCCCTTGTGGCTAAAGGGATCAGGGGGTATGGAGAGAAGGCAGGTACGGGATACTGTGTTGGATGATCAGCCATGATCATATTGAATGGCGGTGCAGGCTCGAAGGGCTGAATGACCTACTCCTGCACCTATTTTCTATGTATCTATGTATCTATGAGCCTGTCCATCCTCTCCACAAATGTGGCCTGACCCGCTGAGTTCCTCCGGCACGTTTGGATTTTGGCTTTTGAATATTACCACAGACACAGATGATGCCACTAACAGGCCATTTTCTGAAAGGTTGGAGACATAACTCGACACTCCATCCTTCCGAGCAAACCTGCCCCCTACCCCCTCTGTTCTTGCGGACATCTCGAGTGAACGGTGATAACGTCTAAAGGGCAAGAGAGTAGGCAATCGCTCTTTGATCAGCATGGTTTTTTTATAATAACTTTCCACACCTGCCCATCTTTGCTTTGCTGGTAACCTTTACAGAGTAAATGAGTGTGGAAGGCAACCACCTATCATCATTATAGCAAAGTGGTCATATAACAATGAAGGTACACAAAAATGCTGGAGAAACTCAGCGGGTGCAGCAGCATCTATGGAGCGAAGGAGATAGGCAACGTTTCGGGCCGAAACCCGCTGAGTTTCTCCAGCATTTTTGTGTACCTTCGATTTTCCAGCATCTGCAGTTCCTTCTTAAACATATAATAATGAACTGCCTACACAGTCGGAGCCTCAAGGAGAAATTAGCTTGATTTTGTTAATGACTCAGTCAAAGTAAATATTAAATGCAATGGTGACGACTGGGGGAATTGTTTCAACAATCTATATTTAATAGCCAATGTGTTGTTTCCACAGCAGGTGATAGACTGCAAGGTCCAAAATCACTCTTGTATAATGGGTAGCATAGCTGGAGGCAATTGTCTCATTAAGGTGACCTTGATGGTTGCTGAGAGTACAAGGGTGCTCTTGAGATTTAATGTTGGGATCCCGAGGGGTCTGTCCAAGCCTTTCCTTAGACCCCATGAAGCTTAATGCGTCTGAATTAGCTCCCTTCATCTTCCAAAATAATCGTCCCATTTAGGCAGTGCCTTGCAATCGAGGATGACTTGTTTCCAGAGACACGGGAGATTGCAAGACACAGGAATCTGGAGCAAGAAACAAACTGCTAGAGGATCCAGGCGGGTCAGGCAACGTCTGTGGTGGCAAAGCAATGGTCGATGCTCAGTGTTGATTAGTATGGGTGTCAGAAGCTATGGGGAGAAGGCAGGAGAATGGGATTAGGAGGGAGAGATAGATCAGCCACGACTGAATGGCAGAGTAGACTTGATGGGCCAAATGGTTAAACCAGCATCTGCAGTTCCTAATTTCTACGGACTACTGAAACTTGTTCAGCTACTGGGAGATTGGGGTAGGGGATATGTCCCAGATAGAGTATAACTGATAGGGTATATTTGGGCGGCACAGTAGCTCAGTGGTAGAGTTGCTGCCTTACAGTGCCAGAGACCCGGGTTTGATTTTGACTACGGATGCCATCTGTAGACATACAGGTTTACAGGGTTAAGGGCCTGTCCCACTGTACGAGGTAATTCAAGAGCTCTCCCGAGTTTAAAAAAAATCAAACTCTTGGTAAGCAGGTAGAATGTACGTTGCGGGTACGTTGGAACTCGGGACGTCTCTTAGTGGCTCGTAACGCTAACGGCAGGCACTCGGGAAACACGGTAAGCTCGTGAAGACTCGTGAAGATTTTTCAACATGTTGGAAAATGTCCACGAGAGCCCCGAGTATCTACGAGTGGCTATTACCGTAATTCTCCGAGTTCGAATCAGGGGAAACTCGGGAGAACTCTTGAATTACCTCGTACAGTGGGACAGCCCCATTGCAGGTTAATTGGCTGCAGTAAAGATTGTAAATTGTCCCTGGTGTGTAGGACAGTGCTAGTGTACGGGGTGGGAGTACTGGTTGGCGTGGACTCAGTGGGCCGAAGGGCCTGTTTCCATGCTGTTTCTCCAAACTACACTAAACTATACACAATATTATTTATCATCTGGATACTAGAGTACTATTAAAATGAATGTTTTACAGCAACATATCTCCAACGTCTGAGCATTACTGATGGATTCTGATAGATCTCTAAACTAAACCCAAAGACGTCACATTCAGACAATTCCATTTTTTCCTGAACATCAAACAATTTGAATTAGAATTACTGAACATCAAGTAATTCTACTCCTATCACTTAGGGTCTTATGACCCTTTGACCCTATGCTGGGACTTGGTTCCTCTCCAGTTCTGTGTGTCTTCAGCTGGCTAGACGGTCCTCGCTAGGATCTATAGGTAGGTGAGGTGTTGAATGACAGGTTGGGCATGAATTTTGTCATCAACGTCCAGAGAGAGAGTCAAGAGTGTTTTACTGTCATATGTCCCAGATAGAACAATACAATTCTTACTTGCAGCAGCACAACACAATATGTAAACATAGCACACTGTAAACAATATGATAAACACGAGAGAAAAAAAAGTTCAGTGTGTGTGTATATGTAAACACATACTCTGAAGAAGGATCTTGACCCGAAACATCACCCATTCCTTCTCTCCAGAGATGCTGCCTGTCCCGCTGAGTTACTGATTATCACATATGGAGTTGGTTATTGTCCTTAGCAGAAGGTTGCATAATCAGTCTAGATAGTACTTTGGCTTTGTGCTTGGTTTTCTTGGTTGAGCGCTTATCCTGGTGTCATCGCACAAGTGTTCAAGAAGGAACTGCAGATGCTGGAAAATCGAAGGTAGACAAAATTGCTGGAGAAACTCAGCGGGTGCGGCAGCATCTATGGAGCGAAGGAAATAGGCAACGTTTCAGGCCGAAGCCCTTCTTCAGACTGATGCAGGGTGGGAGGGGGCGGGAAGAAGAAAGGAAGAGGAGGAGCCAGAGGGCTGAGGGAGAGCTGAGAAGGGGAGGAGACAGCAAGGGCTACCGGAAATTGGAGAAGCCAATCTTCATGCCGCTGGGGTGCAGACTGCCCAAGCGGAATATGAGGTGCTGCTCCTCCAGTTTCCAATAGTGCTCACTCTGGCAATGGAGGAGGCCCAGGGCAGAAAGGTTGGATTCGGAATGGGAGGGGGAGTTGAAGTGCTGAGCCACAGGGAGATCAGGTTGGTTAACGCGGACCGAGCGGGGGTGTTCGGCGAAACGATCGCCAAGCCTACGCTTGGTCTCACCGATGTAGATCAGCTGACATCTAAAGCAGCGGATGCAATAGATGAGGTTGGTGGAGATGCAGGTGAACCTCTGTCGCACCTGGAATGACTGCTTGGGTCCTTGAATGGAGTCGAGGGGGGAGGTAAAGCGACACGTGTAGCATTTCTTGCGGTTGCAGGGAAAGTGCCCGGGGAGGGGTTGGTGCGGGTGGGAAGGGAAGAATTGACCAGGGAGTTACGGAGGGAGTGGTCTTTGCGGAAAACAGACAGGGGGGGGAGATGGGAAGATGTAGCGGGTGGTGGGGTCACGTTGGAGAAGGTGTGGCGAGTGGTGGGGTCACGTTGGTCATAGCACAAGTACTGGGGATTATGACAGAAGCTTCCCCGGAATCGATGACACCATGCACTCTGTGACGCGTCGGGTGACCAATTCTGTCAACATGTTGGACGATGACAGAAGCCAACAGCGAGAAAAACGTCATCTGACACACGAGCGAACGATATCAAGTACTTTGTGTTTAAATTGTAATTTTAATAATTAATTTCCTTCCCGGATGATCCATCTCCATTTTAGGTGGCTGCAGGCCGGAGATTTGGAAGTCGCTTTCCATGATGGAACTCAGAGTAAAGTACTTGGTTTTGGGAAACTGCTGTCAGGTGTATGGACAATGTGTGCAGGAAGCAATTGCAGATGCTGGTTTTTGAACCCAAGATAGACACAAAGTGCTGGAGCGGGCCAGACAGCATCTCTGGAGAAAAAGGATGGGTGACGTTTTGGGTTGGAACCCTTTAGTTTGGTTTAGTTTAGAGATACAGCAAGGAAACAGGCCCTTCGGCCCAACTGAACACACTGAATGTCCACTGAACTGTGAGTGTGGTGTTTTGTGTGGTTATGGTATGAAACTGCATTTGAATGTGGTCGCCTTGCACCCTGCATGAAAAGGCATGAAACTGCATTTGAATTTGGTGGCCTTGCACCCTGCTTGAAGTGGTATGAAACTACACTTGAATTTGGTGGCCTTGCATCCTGCTTGAAGTGATCGGAAACTGCACTTGAATTTGGTGGCCTTGCACACTGCTTGAAATGGTAGGAAAATGGATTTGAATTTGGCCTTGCCACCTGCTTGAAATGGAATTTCAAGGAATAGCCGTGAGTCAACTGCCAGCCCACCAGCCGTGAGTGAGCTGCCAGCACATCAGGCTTAAGGGACTGAGCTGCCTCGCCAAAAATCCATTTGGCCCACAATGTCCATACTAGCACTCCGGAGATGAGTACCTTCAGCCCATAACACCCATACCAGCACTCCAGAAAGAGGTGGAATATTGCGTTGGGTGACCAGCCCGCCCGTGTGAACATGGGACCCAACGGGTCCCACTTATTCTAGTGATTATTATTATTATTATTATTATTATTATTATTATATATTATAATATTATTATTATTATTATTATTATTATTATTATATTATTATTATTATTATTATTATTATTATTATTATTATTATTATTATTATTATTATTATAAAACTTTATTTCGGACTCAAGGTCCAGACAAGGGACAACATTACATAAAAAACATTGCAAATAAATAAACACCATAAAATACATATAAAATCTTAGTATATCACTTATAAAGGCATCATAAATTATATTAAAAAAACACAATACATGATTTAAAATCCAGAATAAAAAAGAAAGATCAGGGTCCTACAACGAGACAACGATACCCGTGTCTCCACAACTGGGATTCGTAGCGTGTAGTGCTAACCCTTACGTTTGACAAAGCCACGATAATTACATTTTTAGGGTCATTTATCCTGCAAATGAATTTATACACATGATTTCTTAGGATAGCTTTTAAAGTACTGACTCCCGCAGCCACAAACATGTTACTAGCACTACACCATCTGGGTTTCCTGATCAATGTTCTCATGGCATCAGGGAGTCATGAATATCTCTGATATGGTAAGGCTAGGATTGCCCAGGTACTCCCAATGTTCATGGAGCATTAGACTTGAGAGAAACAGCACGGAAACAGGTCCTCCGGCCCACTGAGTCCGTGCCGACCAGCGATCACCCCATATACATCCTACGCACCAGAGACAATTTACAATTTTTACTGAAGTCAATTAACCTACAAACCCGTGAGTGTGGGTAGAAGCCGGAGCACGCAGGTCATCAGGAGAACGTACAAACTCTGTACAGACGGCACTCATAGTCAGGATCGAACCCGGGTCTCTGGCGCTGCAAGGCAGCAACTCTACCGCTGTGCCACCGTGTCACTGCATGAGGGAGGTGAGAGAGAGAGAGAAGAGAGAGAGAGAGAGAGAGAGAGAGAGAGAGAGAGAGAGAGAGAAAGGACTATTGGTGGAGAAATCTGGTAAGGAAAAGCTCAAGATACTTTCCTTGAGAAAAAAAGCAGTGTGAATGGATCTGGATCAAATGCTACAAAAAGTTAAAAATAAAGAAGGAGAAGGGTTTAAGTTGGAAGAAAGAGCGGAGATAGTGAATGCAAATCAACATAAGAACAGAAATATACTGATAATGTTCAAGGTAATATGAACATACACCGCTTTCATCGAGTTCATTATATTTAGTGGTATGTCAAATACGTTGTATAATCACAGTTATCATTATTAATTAGGTTTATTGGACATTTGCAATAATGGTCCTTTCAACAGCGCACTGCATACAGGGGACATTAAGGAGACGAGTGATCCAGAGTGTGTAATACAGTCTGTTGCAAGTCGTGGAGGTAATTATGTTAATGCCACCATAATAGAGAAGAATGCTGCAGCAAATGTGCATGAGACACACATGAAGACGTGATTTATTGAGAATTAGTGCACAGAGTAGATGGGTTAGAGAGGTTCAGTGTAGCCTTTTGTAGATGAGAAGGTTCATCGTGGTGGCACAGCGGTAGAGTTGCTGCCTTACAGCGCCAGTGACCCGGGTTTGCTACTGAGTACGGGTGCTGTCGGAGAATGTTTGTACCTGCTCCCCCATGACTTGTGTAGGTTTTCTCCAGGTGTTGTGGTTTCCTCCCACACGCGAAAGAACAACAGGTTTGTAGGCTAATTGGCTTGGCGATTAGTGCGTGGAATAGTGTTCATGCCTGGAGTTGGCATGGACCCGGTGGGCCGAAGGGCCTGTGTGTCTGCGCTGCACCACTGGTGGAGCTATTGCCTCTCTGTGCCGGACAATCCTGGCCTCTGGTGCTGTTGGTGTGGACTTTGTAGGCTCTCCCTGTCACCCTGTAGTCAGTGGCGGACTGGCCAGGGTGTCAGCTTGCCCGATGGCAAGTGGGCCCCTGATGAAGTGGGCCCCCTTTGTCTCCTGGCAAGCAATATTTTTAGACCCAGTCCGCCACTGTCTGTAGTTTAGGGGTGGCACAGTGGCGGACTAGGGGTGGCACAGTGGCACAATGATTGAGTTGCTAACCCTTACAGTGCCAGTGACCCGGGTTCAATCCTGACTACGGGTGCCATCTGTACGGAGTTTGGACGTTGTCCCCGTGGGTTTTCTCCGGGTGCGCCCGTTTCTTTGCGCTCCAGAACTTTTTTTATTTTTTGTTAAGCAGCACCTGCAGTTCCTTGTTTCTGCAATATTTATTGGAATCCTGGTTGGTTCAACATCTCAGAGAATTCAACGTTCATACTGCTGGGTTGTAAGCTGGCCAAGCGATGTTGAATCCTCTGATTGATCCTGGTCTTATCTTGCCTCCTAATCTACCCCCCTCCACTCCCCCCACCCCACCCCCCTACTTTCAGTCTGAAGAAGGGTCCCGACCCCAATCATCACCATCTCTTCCTTTTTCTCCAGAGATGTTGCCTGACCCGATGAATTACTCCAGCACTTTGTGTCTATCTTTAGCTGAGGTGTTAATTGAGTACCTCACGTTAATAACATGGAACAGGGCAGCAGATGAACAGGCCATTCGGCCCACAATGTCCATGCTGAACATGATACCAAGTTAAACTAATCTCCTCTGCCTGTACGTGATCCATAACCCTCCATTCTCTGCATGTCCATGTGCCTATTTAAAAGTGTGTAGAAAGGAACTGCAGATGCTGATTTAAACTGAAGATAGACGCAAAAAGCTGGAGTAACTCAGCGGGTCAGGAGGCATCTATGGAGGAAAGGAATAGGTAACGTTTTGGGTCGAGTCCCTTCTTCAGTCTGAGATGGCAATGCATCCCATATACCCACCACTCTCTGTATAAATACCCACCACTTTCTCCGGGTGCTCCAGTTTCCCCCCACACTCCAAAGATGTACAGGTTTGTAGGTTAATTGGCTTCAGTTAACTAAATTGTAAATTGTCCCTAATGTTTAGGGTAGTGATAGTGTATGGGGTGATCGCTGGTCGGAATGGACTCGCTGGTCCGACGGGCTTGTTTCCGTGCAGTATTTCTAAAATACAGTCTAAAGTAAAGTCTAAAGTCTGAATCAGTAGATTCAGAAATGCTATTTATGTATTGCAATATTTCGAATATTATACCCCTTGCTGAAAAAAAACAATGTAAAAACAAGCCTAGTAACTGCAGACCAATCATTCAACATTAGTAACATAAGATGATAAGACCTTTTGACATAGGAGCAGAATTAGGCCATTCGACCCATCGAGTCTGCTCTGCCATTCCATCAAGGTGGAGCAGACTCGGTAGGCCGAAGGGCCTGTTCCTGTGCTGCATCTCTTAACTACCCTAAACTAAACATGGCTGATCTATGTTTCTCTCTCAACCCTAATCTCCAGTAATCTTCTCTCCGTAACAGAACCAAATAATTCTGGAGGCACTAGGCAGGTCAGGCAGCATCTGTGGAGTGAAGAAAATGAGTTAGGGCCGATGACCATTCTTGCAGTTCTGATGCTGCCTGACTATTATTTCCTGATTATTTGCTTATTTTTTCCAGATTTTATTTCAGATTTTCAGCAGCTTCCACATTACGATTTCCAGTGCTTGCGAAAAGTTCAAGAAAGCCTTTTCACCCAGAGAGTTGTGAATCTGGGGAATTCGCTGCCTCAGAAGGCAGTGGAGGCCAATCCTATGAATGCTTTCAAGAGAGAGTTAAATAGAGCTCTTAAAGATAGCGGAGTCATATGTTGAGAAGGCAGGAATGGGGTACTGAATGTGGATGATCAGCCATGATCACAGTGAATCGAAGGGCCGAATGGCCTACTCCTGCACCTATTGTCTATTGTCTATTGAAAGAATGTTCAGAATCAGCAGTGACTTGAATGAGTGGGAATCATTAGAGAATGTCGGTGTGGGTTTATCAAAGACATATTCCTGTTTAATTAACTTTTTAAGAGCTGTTGATAAGCAGAAAAGAGTGAGTCAATGAGGAAAATAACTTGCTGTGGTACATGTGGACTTCCAAAAGGCACTTGATCACAGGTCGAACAAAAAAGCCCAACATCAAGATTGAAATCCATGGATTTAAAGGGGTTGTTTGAGCATTCATAGATAGAGAGTAATAATGAAAGAAAATCAAAGAACTGCAGAAGACAGGAAATCAGAAATGAAAACAGACAACTGTGGAAGCACTCAACATGTCCAGCAGCATTATAGAGGCGTAGAGTCATACAGCGTGGAAACAGGCTCTTCAGCCCAACTTGCCCAACATACCCCATCTAGCCTCATCCTACCACAACTATAGAGCAGTCCTGAACTACTATCATGCAGGAGTGCAGGAGTAGGCCATTCGGCCCTTCGAGCCAGCACCGCCATTCAATATGATCATGGCTCATCATCCAAAATCTGTTCCTGCTTTTTCCCCATATCCTTTGATCCACTTAGCCCTAAGAGCTAAATCTAACTCTCTCTTGAAAACATCCAGTGAATTGGCTGGCACTGCCTCCTGTGGCAGAGAATTCCACAGATTCACAACTCTCTGTGTGAAGAACCTTTCCCTCATCTCAGTCCTAAATGGCCTGTCCCTTATTCTTAAACTGTGACCCCTGGTACTGGACTCCCCCAACATCGGGAACTTTTTTCCTGCATCTAGCCTGTCCAATCCTTGAAGAATTTTATATGTTTCGATAAGACCCTCTCTCATCCTTCTAAATTCCAGTGAATACAAGCCCAGTCGACCCATTCTTTCATCATATGTCAGTCCCAGGGAATTAACCTGGTGAACCTACGCTGCACTCCCTCAATAGCAATAATGTCCTTCCTCAAATTAGGAGACCAAAATTGCACACAATACTCCAGGTGTGGTCCCACCAGGGCCCTGTACAACTGCAGTAGGACCTCATTGCTCCTAAATTCAAATCCTCTCACAATGAAGGCCAACATGCCATTGCCTTCCTGTTCTTGCCACCAAAGTTGATAACATCACATTTACCCACATTTCTACGGCCAAAGGCAGGCAGGTGGGACTAGTGTGGATGGGACATGTTGGCCGGTGTGGACAAGTTGGGCAGAAGGTCCTGTTTCCACACTGTATCACTCTATGACTCTACGCCTGTGTTGATATGTGGGCACTTATGTGGACACAGTTACCACAATGGATGGTTTGATAGGCCACTGATGAAGTAAGTGCCATCTTGGTTTAATTATGCCCGGAGCTCACTGTGCAAAATTGGCGCACTTGCACAACCATTAATCGGTCATTGTCTGCAAAGTCTCATTGTTAAGACTCTGGAGGACAGAAGTGTTGCATTAACGGAGCCGAGAAGCATCCACCTGGAGTTACAGGCAAAAAGATGCACCATGACATTGCTGAAGTTCAATGTGCGCAAGAAATATTCCACACTCCAGTGGCTTAGTACGAATATTGATCGTAACTGCCAGGTCCTGATATCTCTCAACTTGATGATGGCAAGAAAAATATATATTAACACAGGGATGTAACGATCCAGCAGCACTTGAAATAAATTATTAGCCGGCGCGGAACTCGACTCTCTTTGGCTTGTCCGTTTGCAGCAGTAGAGTAGGCCTGACATCCTTCATAATGACTGTAGAAGGAACAGGTTTTTGAGGCCCTGTCGGGGAAATAATTTCCGAGGCATTTTCAATTCCACACCAGCTCACCAATATAATGGAATACCTGACATGGGTGAAGGCAGCCATTAATCAGAGTGGCCTTTGGACAACCTTTTGAAGATGAATCCAATTGTGAGCCCGCAAATTGGCTCCTGAGAGCTCCAGGCATCTTGTTATTTCGATCTTTATGATAAAGGGTAAAGTTTGTTTTGTAGTCTCATCGTACGGCAAATTATCTGAATATTACGCAAATGGTTTCTGCTGGTTTACTGTCACGGAATCAGGGGATGGGGTTGGTAATGGGAACGTTTTTCCCTTACCTGGTGTATGAATGTTTTCAGCCTTGCTTACCGCAGTACAGATCATCATATATTTTTTCTGGTTGAGACTAAATGTTAGAAATATTCTCTATTTCAGTCTAAATTGATAATGAGAGTTTTATTACGAAAGTTACAAACACTGAGGAAGATGGATAGATGGAACTTTACATGGACAGATTTGTGGGAGGTTAATATCTATATTACTAAAAGTAAGAACTTGACTGTTTTTCTGTTTCATGATTTTAGAAAAAACGCTGCCACTTACGGTTGTGATTTTAGGCCAGCTTACTCAGAGTCCACCTCTGCTGCTCAGGGCAAGAGGATTTTTCCCATCGATGAAACATAAAAGAGTTATTAATGTTTAAAAAATGTTGGCATTCTCTCTGCTGCCCCTGCTGGTGGGAAGGGGGAGGGACTATAAAACCTGAAGTGTTGTGCCTCAGTCAGTCTCTGCAAATTGGGGGAAGTGAGAGGGTCACGTCTCTCAGTCTGAGCTGTGAATAACACTGAACACATGTCTACTAAACTGTGAGTGTGGTTTTACTGACCTTGAGTGCCCTTAATGTGGTTTGAAAATGAAAATGTGCTTGGTTTGAAGTAAAAGCACTGCAAATGGTTGGGCGGGGTTTGGGATTGAAGTAAAAGCACTGCAGATGGTTGGGCGGGGTTTTGGCTTGAAGTAAAAGCACTGCAAATGGTTGGTGGTCTAAACTTGATAACTTCCTGTTTGCACTGTATATTGATTTTAGATAAAATGCTACCACTTACAGCTGTGAGTTTTGGCCATCTTACTCAGTCCCCCTCCGCTCATCAGGTGCAGAGGATTCTTCCCATCAATTAAAAATAAAAGTGTTATTAGTGTTTAAAAAATGTTGAGAATCTCTCTCCTGTCAATCATGCCATGAAGGCCACACCTTTTCCGGTGGGAGGGGGGAGTGATTATAAAACCCGGAAGTGTGGGTGTGGCTCAGTCTCTGCATGGTGGGGGAGAGAGAGGTCACAAGAGTTCACTGAATGTCTACTGAACTGTGTGTGGTGTTTTGTGTGGTTTTATGATGGTTTTGTGGTGGTTTCACCCTGCATGAAATGGCATGAAACTGCACTTGAATTTGGTGGCCTTGCATCATGCTTGAAGTGGTAGGAAACTGCACCTGAATTTGGTGGCCTTGCACCTTGCTTGAAGTGGTAAGAAACTGCACTTGAATTTGGTGGACTTGCACCCTGCTTGAAATGGTAGGGAAATGGATTTGAATTTGGTGGCCTTGCACCCTCCTTGAAATGGAATTTCAAGGAACAGTCGTGAGTCAACTGCCAGCCCACCAGCCATGAGTGAGCTGCCAGCACATCAGGTTTGAGTGATTGAGCTGCCACCCCAAAAATCCATTTGGCCCACAACGTCCATACTAGCCCTCTGGAGACCAGTCCCTTCAGCCCACAACACCCATTCCAGTGCTCCAGAAAGCCCCCCACCCCTCACCCCCACTGGCCACCAATATTGGAATTAGTGGAGAGGTGGAATATTGCATTGGGGGACCAGCCCTCCCGTGTGAACATGGGACCCAACGGGTCCCATCGTCTAATCTAACTAAACAATTACAGGTGGCACGGTGGCGCAGTGGTAGAGCTGCTGTCTCACAGCGCCAGAGATCAGGGTTTGATCCCAACTACGGGTGCTGTCTGTACAATGTTTGTATATTCCATCAGTGACCTGCATGGATTTTCTCCGAGATCTTCGGTTTCCTCCCACATTCCGCGTTTGTAGGTTAATTGGCTTGGTTTAAATATAAAAATTGTCCCTAGTGTGTATAGGGGTGTGTTAAGGTGTGAGGATTGCTGGTGCGGACATGGTGGACCGAAGGGCCATTTTCCACGCTGTGCCTAAAATAAAATAAACTTGAGGCGCTGAGATAGAATTTCTGAGCCTGCTTTTGTAAGTACAGTACATTTGAGTGTCAATGAATGTAATTTTCTCTTTATGATATTGTCATCTGAAAATGGTGAACTATTGCTCTCTATTGCATCCCAGAGTACTTAAGGAAGTAACAGCAGAAATAGTGAATGCATTAGTGATAATTTTTCAAAACTCTTTAGATTCTGGAGTAGTTCCTGAGGATTGGCGGGTAGCAAACGTAACCCCACTTTTTAAGAAGGGAGGGAGAGAGAAAACGGGGAATTACAGACCAGTTAGTCTAACATCGGTAGTAGGGAAACTGCTAGAGTCAGTTATTAAAGATGGGATAGCAGCACATTTGGAAAGTGGTGAAATCATTGGCCAAAGTCAGCATGGATTTATGAAAGGTAAATCATGTCTGACGAATCTTATAAAAATTTTCGAGGATGTAACTAGTAGAGTGGATAAGGGAGAACCAGTGGATGTCTTATATCTGGACTTTCAGAAGGCTTTCGACAAGGTCCCACATAAGAGATTAGTATACAAACTTAAAGCACACAGTATTGGGGGTTCAGTATTGATGTGGATAGAGAACTGGCTGGCAAACAGGAAGCAAAGAGTAGGAGTAAACGGGTCCTTTTCACAATGGCAGGCAGTGACTAGTGGGGTACCGCAAGGCTCAGTGCTGGGACCCCAGCTATTTACAATATATATTAATGATTTGGACGAGGGAATTGAATGCAACATCTCCAAGTTTGCGGATGACACGAAGCTGGGGGACAGTGTTAGCTGTGAGGAGGATGCTAGAGGCTGCAAGGTGATTTGGATAGTCTGGGTGAGTGGGAAAATGCATGGCAGATGCAGTATAATGTGGATAAATGTGAGGTTATCCACTTTGGTGGCAAAAACAGGAAAGTAGACTATTATCTGAATGGTGGCCGATTAGGAAAAGGGGAGATGCAACGAGACCTGGGTGTCGTGGTACACCAGTCATTGAAAGTAGGCATGCAGGTACAGCAGGTAGTAAAGAAAGCGAATGTTATGTTAGCAATCATAGCTAATGGCATGTTGGCCTTCATTACGAGAGGATTTGAGTATAGGAGCAGGGAGGTTCTACTGCAGTTGTACAGGGTCTTGGTGAGACCACACCTGGAGTATTGCGTACAGTTTTGGTCTCCTAATCTGAGGAAAGACATTCTTGCCATAGAGGGAGTACAGAGAAGGTTCACCAGACTGATTCCTGGGATGTCAGGACTTTCATATGAAGAAAGGCTGGATAGACTCGGCTTGTACTCGCTAGAATTTAGAAGATTTTAGAAGAATTTAGAAGAATTTAGAAGAATTTAGATCTTATAGAAACTTACAAAATTCTAAAGGGGTTGGACAGGCTAGATGCAGGAAGATTGTTCCCGATGTTGGGGAAGTCCAGGACAAGGGGTCACAGTTTAAGGATAAGGGGGAAATCTTTTAGGACCGGGATGAGAAAAACATTTTTCACACAGAGAGTGGTGAATCTGTGGAATTCTCTGCCACAGAAGGTAGTTGAGGCCAGTTCATTGGCTATATTTAAGAGGCAGTTAGAAGTGGCCCTTGTGGCTAAAGGGATCAGGGGGTATGGAGAGAAGGCAGGTACAGGATACTGAGTTGGATGATCAGCCATGATCATATTGAATGGCGGTGCAGGCTCGAAGGGCCGAATGGCCTACTCCTGCACCTATTTTCTATGTTTCTATGTTTTTAAATCTGCACTAATTATTTTATTTTTTTTTTTTTTTTTTTTTTTAAATTTAATTTTATTTATTTTTTATTTTTTTTTAAATTAGAAGTACGGTAAATTACAATACTACGCAACACATATGTCTTAATACATTTTTTGTACCGCGGTCCAAAAAAAAATGAAGCACTAATTATTTTACAACGTACAGTCGACAAATATCAATATGTTCACATCTTTGTGGAAGGAAGTGGGGCTGGTAAACCTTCTCTGAAATGCTTCCAATGCATTGAATTCCTTAGTTAAATGAGGAAACCAATAATTTGCAAAAATGTTCCAGATGTGATCTCCCCAATATCTTATATCACTGAAGTGGCACAGTGGCACAGTGGCACAGCGGTAGAGTTGCTGCCTCATGGCGCCAGAGACCTGGGCCCAATCCTGACTCTGGATGCTGTCAGAACAGAGTTAGTACGTTCTCCCTGTAACTGCGTGGGTTTACTCTGGGTGCTCTGGTTTCGTCCCACACTCTCAAGAAAAACAGATTAATTGGCTCCTGTTCCGAAAATGATTTCTGACCTAGTAGTGTAACTCAGTCCGCTCCAAAGACGTACAGGTTTGTAGGTTAATTAGCTTGGCGTAAATGTAAATTGTCCCTAGTGTGTGTAGGATAGTGTTAATGTGTGGGGATCGCTGGGTGACGCGGACCCGATGGGCAGAAGGGCCTGTTTCCGCGCTGTATCTCTAAACTAAACTAAACTCTTTCCACAGATGCTCTCTGACATGGTGAGCATCCATTGTTTTCTGTTCCTTTTGATTTCAGATTTGGAAAATAGTCAATGTGACTCCCTTATTCAAAAAGGAGGGAAGAGAGAAGGCAGGGAACGAACTAAAGGCCAGTTTATTTAACATCAATGGTTGGTAAGCTGCTGGGGACAATAATGAAAGGAGAAATAACTTCATTCAGGAAAGCTGAATATAATTCCACCGAGTCAACATGCTTTTACGGAAGATGAATCACGTTTGACAAATTTACTCAAATATGTGTAGTTCTAATTGATGCTTTGCGGGGAGGATGCGGGGGCTTTGGAGATTGTGCCCCTGACATGCACTGGGATGTTGTATTATTAGAGAGTATTAGTTTAGTTTAGAGATACAGCACGGAAACAGGCCCTTCGGCCCACCGAGTCCGCACCGACCAGCGATCCCCGCACACCAACACTATCCTACACACACGAGGGCCGATTTACACTTGTACCAAGCCAATTAACCTGCAAACATGTACGTCTTTGGAGTGTGGGAGGAAACCGCAGATCCCGGAGAAAACCCACGCGGTCACGGGGAGAACGGACAAACTCCGAACAGACAGCACCAGTAGTCGCGATCGAACCCGGGTCTCTGGCGCTGCAACTCTACCGCTGCGCCACCATGACCGCCCTGTGCCGTCTAATCTATAGATGTAATAAAGATTGTTTTCTCTGGGATATCAGAGGCGGTATCATGTATTTGTGTGCGGCCCGATTGTAATCATGTACAGTATTGTCTTTCTGCTGGCTGGTTGGACATGCAACTAAAAAGGTTTTCACTGTACCTGAGTACATGTGACAATAAACTACACTGACAATTGGCTGAGCTGTAAGATTATATAAGTATACATCATCCTCAATGTTTGTAACTTTGGATTTTCATAATAAAACGTTCATTATCAATTTTGACCAAAATAGAGCATATTTCTAGCATTTAAGGGCCTGTCCCACTTGGCGATTTTTTCGGCGTCTGCCGGCATCATTGACTGATGTATCAGGCCACCGAAAACGTCGTGGCGTGATGATGTGTTGATGCGCGGTGTTTCCTCAAGTGTCGCAACATTTTTTTTGTCGCCACTGGATTTTGAAATGTTCTAAATCTTTCGGCGACCCGGATACGTCAGTCAACGACGCCGGCTGTCGCCGAAAAAAATCGCCAAGTGGCACAGACCCTTTAGTCTCATCAAGCAAAAATATATGATAATCTGGAGTAATAAGGTTGAAAATTTCATATCACAAGTAAGGGATGAAAGTTCCCATTACCACTCCTCCCCATAATCCGTGACAGCGAACCAGCAGAAATGATTTGCATGATATTCAGACATTGCCAGATGATGTCTGTCCATGATGATGAGGCATACCTGGCATAGACAGTGAGAATATTTCTCCCCGGGTGAAAATTTCTAATACTGGATTACATAGCTTGAAAGTGAGAGAGGGAAAGATTAAAGGAGATGTGCGGGGCACTTTTTTTGCACATAGAATGGTGGGGGCCTGGAACATGTGGATAGTGGTTGCAGATATAATGGCGACATTTAACAGGTATTTAGGCAGCCACTTGAACAGGCAGTGAATGCAGCACTGTGTTGTAGGAAGATGGGTCCTGTTTAATTTGGCTTCATGTTCAGCATAGGCATTGTGGGCTGAAGGGCCTGTTGTACTATGTCCTATATTTTATTTCACATGTTATATAGGGCGGCACGGTGGTGTAGCAGTAGAGCTACTGCCTTAAAGCGCCAGAAACCCGGGTTCGATCCTGACTACGGGTGCTGTCTGGACAGAGTTTGTACGTTCTCCCCGTGTGACCTGCGTGGGTTTTCTCCGAGATCTTCGGTTTCCTCCCACACTCGAAAGACGTACATGTTTGTAGGTTAATTGGCTTGGTAAAAATGTAAAATTGTCCGTAATGTGTGTAGGGTAGTGTTAATGTGCGGGGATCGCTGGTCGGTGCGGATCCGGTGGGCTGAAGGGCCAGTTTCTGCACTGTATCTCTTAACTTAACTTAACTAAAGAAAGCCAAAGCTGGTGCAACTTTCTGGAGCTTAATTTGCAGAGCATTAAACATGGTTATACCATGTTAGTCACGTCTCACATGCATGACCAACGCGTGACAAACCAAAATAAACCCAGATAATAAATTCCGACCTTTAGTTTCTCTCTCCCGATACTCAGTCTGAAGAAGGGTCTCGACCCAAAACGTTGCCAATTAACTCTCCCAGTGATGCTGCCTGACCCGTTGAGTTACTCCAGAATTTTATGGCTATCTCCAGATAATAAGTATTACATTTCAGCTCACGTCATAGTGGAAGTGCTCCCATCAAAAACAGACTTCCCTAATTGTTGTGAGTTTCTAGCCCTTAATCTTTGTGAGCTGCTCAATGCATTCAAAGGGGTATCAAAATCAAACAAACATTGTTATTCTGCAGGTAGCGACTGCACCAGTGCGATAGTTAAGCCTGTCCAACCACATAATCCCTTCATAGACTGAGGCCTCTGACAGTTGAAGGTTGATCCCTATGTCATTGTATCTCCTTCTAAAGCTGACTTCCCCATACAGTAGCTTCAAAATCCAGCTTGTCCAAAAACCCTTTTTGATGTCAGGTTCAGAAAGAGTGGCATAAACGGCTGAGCAAAACATAAGGCGCAAAACATTTCAACGGAGCCAGCAAAGATGCAAAGTGCTGGAGTAACTCAACGGGCCAGGCAGCATCTCTGGAGTCCTTGAATAAGTCACGTCACCTATTCACCCGAAACGTCACCTATTCTTGTTCTCCAGAGATGCTGCCAGACCCGTTGAGTTACTCCAGCACTTTGTGTCTTTTTCTTTTGTCAACCAGTATGTGCAGTTCTTTGTTTCTACAAAGGAGCCAGCAGGTTCTCCCAGCTTCCAGGAAAGGAATGGTGGCCAGTGTGGTGGAGAGCAGCCTCTTTCCTGACATTCTATGACTGCATCACCTTTAAGTTCAACTCTTGCCCACCACTGGGGAACATCAAAACCTTACTTTTCCATGGCATCACAGATTCAGGCTCTTCGGCCCACCATGTCCATGCTGACCATTAAGATTCCATCTGTGCTAATCTAATTTTCCAGCCTTGGCAATTCATGTACTTGTCTAGATGTTTTTTTAACGTTGTAATGGTCTTTGCCTTAGTATGTGCTGAACAGGAATGGATAATGTTTTTTAATACTGAGCGACTGTCCACAGTTACTCAAGGAATTTACTTTAGTTTAGTTTAGAGATACAGCGTGGAAACGGGTCCTTCGGCTTCCATATTCCTCCTTCAGGCTGGGATAGACAGTACAGGCCTGTCGATATTTACTCACTGAATTGTTCCATTAGCCCAGGTGTAGCGTCTTCAGATGGCAGTATTCCTAGAGCTGTCCACAGTAACTCTCCAACTAGTCTTGCTATTGCATTTCCCCCACAGGGCATAAGATATTTAATGGAGCACTCACAGTGAAAGGACGGAAAGGCCCCTCAGCTAGTCGCTAAATATATGTTACTTCTTATAACTGCAGCCATTTCATTCCAATATTATGGGGCAAAACTTATTCAAAGATATCACATATTGGTTCTAACATGGAAGAGTCTCGACCCGAAACATCACCCAATCCTTCTCCTCAAAGATGCTGCCTGTCCTACTGAGTTGCTCCAGCATTATGTGCCTGCCTCCATTTTTATTACGTTCTTAATCTAATGTTCACTCATTTTGTTGTTTTCTTGTGAACAGATTATTCTTTTTTGACAGCAAATGTCTTTCTCTCTCTCTTTCTCTCTCTCTTTCTTTCTCTCTCTCTTTCTCTCTCTCTTTCTCTCTCTCTTTCTCTTTCTCTCTCTTTCTCTCTCTCTCTCTCTCCATCCTTTTGTGTCTACTATTGTGTCTACCTACCATTCATTTTTGACAGAAGTGTTGCCAGTTAAATGTTGCAAATCACACCTTGCCTGATAATTGTGTTAATTGTGATGAGTTTAAACAACTCAAAGATTCACTACATGTAACACAAAACTCAGCAATTCTTTAATTACTCAATTGTTTTTGCTTGTTTCACAACTTCCCAAACTCATTAATTATATTCAGATGTTGTTGAACAGGGCTGAAGTTCAATGCAGCAAGCTCTTCCATATAAAGTCTTGGAAGTTTTCTTCTGCCATAGTTGGTCCACAGAGTTAATAACGTCGATCATATCAGGAGGTACCATTTTATGCAATTATTTGTGATCCTTCCAGACATTGCTCTGATTTTACACTGATTGTACAGTTAGAAGTGGACTTTTTCCATGTCTGTACTTGTTTCTTTGATTTGTTCAAATTCTTGTTCAAATTCACAAGCATGTGGACTAGACTTTGGACTTTTTCTTTGTCCTTGTAAACGGCGCCAAAATATGACAGCTGTGCGTTTGAGGGTTATGCAAAAATATTTCACTGTGCTGGCTCGAAGGGCCGAATGGCCTCCTCCTGCACCTATTGTCATACGTGACAAGATAGAACCATTGAACAAATATCAGAGTTTAGACTTGTACAATTTATGAAGATAAATCTTCACAAAATTATTAAAAACAAAACTGGATCCCCATACAGAATTGGTTATTTTTGGAACAACAGAAGCCTGCTCTGAGCTATCAATATTTCACTGACGTTTCCTTAACTACAGTCTGATAATGGCAAAAAAACTTATACACAAATTTTGGAAAATTGCATCCACCCCAATGCTTAAAATGTGGATCACAAGCATGTCTGAGACGCTATACCTTGAAGATATGAGATAATCAGAGGAATTTTTAAAGACATGGTCTCCTTTTATTGATTTATTACATATGGTATGGTGCAACACAACTCTGGAAATAAACCGATTCACGAACTGGGTGATGGGTGTGGTGAGATATGAAGCAGGTATATCCCTACACAAGGGTCACTTATTTTCTCTTGTTTTCTGTTTCCTTTTATTTATTTTTTTTTTCCTTCTTTCTTTTTAAAATAATTTTATGGGTTTTTGTCTCTATTTTTCGACAGCCTTTCACTTGTTCACCCCTGGACTGCCCATCGGGTACTCAAGGGGTTTACACATCACTACTTCCTTCACTCTTCACTCTTTCTTTTTCTCGCTCTCTCTCTCTCTTGCCTTACCTTTTTCTTGTTAAATTTAAAAGAGTCGTACACTAAATGTATTTGGTCATATGCCGCAGTTTATACTACTGTACATTGCTTCTAATAAAAATACAGATTAAAAAAAAAAAAAAAAAAAAAAAAAGACTTGTACAATTTACCAGAATATCCCAGGTACATATAGTACCTCAAAACTATTTGTGTGTCTCTCAGAGACTACAGAGAGGATTGTCCGCAGCACTGTGTACTTATCCGAGTTGGCAAATTCCCACAGTTAAGGGCCTGTCCCAATTTCCCGAGTTACTCACGAATTCTCCCGAGTTTCCCCCTTGATTCAAACTCGGAGAATTACGGTAATGACCAGCCGTAGGTACTCGGGAGCTATTTATTTTACTCGTGGACATTTATCAACATGTTGAAAAAACGTCCCGACTTACCTGATGCCCCGAGTACCTACGGCTGGTATTACGAACCGCTATGAAATATCTACGGAATCCTACGGCCTCCTATGGACTCGCTACGGACATTCTCTGAGTTTGAATCAAGGGGAAAACTTGGGAGAATTCGTGAGTGACTCGGGAAAGTGGGACAGGGGCTTTACATCCCCACACTGACACTGATCTGGTGTTTAAATATCAGTGTGACTGACTTCACACCTTTTCTTGAGCGTCATGCTGACCAAGTCTTTTCCTTGCTGTGGCCGATTCTCCTAGTTGCCAAGTGTGGAGTCAGCGACTGCTTAGCTGAACACCTGTGCTCCATCAGCCATGGCCCACTGGATCTCCCGCTTGCTCAACATTGTAACTCCCCTTCCCATTCCCGTTGTCTCTGTACTGTACACTGACAATGACAATTAAAATTGAATCTGAATCTGAATCTGAATCTGATATGGGCCTTTCTATCCCAGGCCACCTCCATTGCCAGAGTGAGGAACAGCACCTCATATTCCGCATGGGTGGCTTACAACGGTATGAACATTGAACTATCCAACTTTAGGTAACTTCTACAAACAACCCCTTCCCCTTCCTATTTCCCCCCTCCCCTTTCCCCCCAAACCTTGCCCCTTTCTTCCCTCCATCCACCTCTCCCCCATCCCCTGAACCCTGGCAGACCATGCACCGGTTTCTCCCCTCCACCTCCACCTCCGTTCCTTCATCCAGCTGCACAATTCTCCCCCCCCCCCTTCGCCTAAGGTCACCTATCACCGCCATACTTGATCTTGCCCTTCTCTCTTCCAGCTTTGCAATTAGTCTGAAGAAGGGAACCAACCCGAAAGGCCATCTATCCAATTCTCCAGAGATGCTGCCTGACCCGCTGAGTTCCTCCAGCATTTTGTCTTTCTTCTAGTTAACTGTGCATTTGAGAGTTATGCTAGCAGAAGGGTCAACTTTTGACAACAAAGCTCGTTATTTTTAAAAAGAAAATAAAGTGATTATCCGAGTCGATATTGACAACCAAAATAAACGATGCTCACTCAAACCGCGTGGAGTTCGATTGAATGGATTTACTGAAAGCCCGTGAAAAAATGCTCCCCCGCTCACGTGACCGCGCCAGCCAATAGCGAGGGTTCAACATTACCAGGGCCACCACTAGGTGCCGCTACAGGACCCCACCCCCCCCCCCCCAGAACCCGAGGTACGGAACCGAGCGGGAGGCTGGACACGGCGACCGCTACGCGTGGTAACAACGGACGGTGCAGGCGATACTGGAGGGGCTGGCAGAACAGAGCCAGGGGACAGTAACTGTGTAGGAGGAACCGAAACAACAGGTGAGAGGGCCCTCGGCCCCTATGCTGAGACACCGCGGGACGGCAGTAACGGACCCACTAAATGCACGTGGATGTGTTGGAAATGGCCCGAGGGAACCACAAAGTCTTGCACTGGGGCCCGTACCTGACGCTGAACCTTGGATGTCTGGCAGGGGATGCAGGCTCTAGCCCAAGCCGCAACCTGCTTGCGGAGGCCCTGCGGACAAATCTGTTCGTCACCAGCGTGGAAGTCGCCCGGATTGAAGGGTGAGCCAGGCCATGGATGGCGTCGAAAATCCGGCTGCGCCAATCCGCGGGAGCAATGATGCGTGGGCACCCGGTGGAAACATCGCACAGTACCAACGCTCCCATGGGACCGAACGGAACGCCGGCCAACCGCAACCCTGAAGCGGCCGTCCTGTAGCCATCCATCCCGCCATCCGAGCGCTGTGCTGCAACAAACTCCACGTAATCCACACCATGGTCCACGGCCGCCACAGCCGGGAGGGCCGGGCAGGTCAGGGCGTCAGCGACCGTGTTGAACTTCCCGGCCAAATGTTGTACGTCCGTCGTGAACTCTGACACCAATCCCAGGTGGCATTGCTATCGAGCAGACCAGGGGTCTGACACCTTGGCCAAGGCGAACGTTAGGGGCTTGTGGTCAGTGAAGGCTGTGAACGGCCTGCCCTCCAGGAAGTATCTAAAGTGACGGATGGCCAGGTACAGGGCGAGGAGCTCTCGGTCGAACGCCCTGTCGTTATACTCGGGGGGCCTCAGCTGACGGCTGAAAAAGGCTAACGGCTGCCAGCGGCCATCAATGAGCTGCTCCAACACCCCATCCACGGCTGTATCGGAGGCGTCTACCGTGAGAGCTGTCGAGGCTGTGGCCCGCGGGTGTACCAGCATGGTGGCTTTGGCCAGCGCCCCTTTCGCGCCGTCGAATGCGGCCACAGCCTCGGTGGACCACACGAGGTCCCGTGGCTTACCAGCGAGGCAATGAAACAGAGGGCGCATGATGCTGATAGAAGTTGATCATGCCGACAAATTCCTCCTGCCCTTTTACAGTGAGCGGCTGGGGGAACGGCCGGATGGCCTCCACCCTTAGTGGGGAATGGGATGGCGCCCTGCGAGGTAACATGGTGCCCCAGGAATGAAATTGTGCAGAGGCCGAACTGGCATTTGGCGGGATTGACTAAGTAGATGAAAACAAAGTCCAATCCCCTACCCACCATGTCCATCGGTCTCTGGAACGCCTGCGCGGCGTTTTTTAAGCCGAAAGGCATACGGAGCCACTAGAACAGCCCAAACGGGGCGGTCTTTGGGACATCATATGGGTGAACAGGGATCTGATGATAACCGCAGACCAGGTCCACCTTCGGGAAAAAAAGGTAGCACCTCCCAGATGAGCGGACCTCAGCCACCGCGTTCAGCTGCGGGCTGGGAGATTCTGCGGGTCGCGGGGTCGCGGGGCTGGGGCCCGCCGGTGGAACGAGGCACCCGCCCCACACATCCACCATGACCTAAAAGGCCCGAAGGAAGTCGGCGCCCAGGAGCGGCTGCGCCACGTCGGCAACGGTCCAGTCGTATGGGTGGGAGTCGAAGTTGAGGGATAGGGTCCGCGTGCCATAGGTGCGGATAGTACTACAGTTCAGGGCACTCGGGACAGGGCCTCGCTTGCCCGCACGTGTGTCCAACCCAGTCGGGGGAAGGATGCTGACGATGGGCCCTGAGTCGACCAGGAAACAAAGTCCGGAATGGCAGTCTCACACGTAGAGGCGGTTGTTTTGGCCGATCGCCATAGCCCCTACTGACGATCAGCCGAGGTGTTTCCCGCAAACGTGCAGGGGGGACGGGGGCGGCACCGGTGGGCCTCAGTACCCCAGCGTAGGTGGTAGTAACACCACTGGCACTTACCCCGGTCTCTACCGTGCGGCTGCGGCGCGGCGATGGCAGCAGAGGGCTGGGCATCTCTGCGGAGCTGCTGGCGTACGGGCGCGGACACTCGGTTGATGGACCCGCCGTCCTGCTGTTTCGCGAGCCACAATTCGTCGGCGCGCTCGGCGAGCTGCATAGGGTCTGTGATGTCCGACCCGGCGAGCAGCAGGCGAATATCTTGGGGCATTTGCTCTAGAAACGCCTGCTCGAAAAGCAGGCGGGGTCGATGGCCGTCCATCAACGCGAGCATCTCGCTCATCAAGGCGGACGGTTTCCGGTTGCCTAGGCCGTCCATGTGGAGCAGGCGGGCAGCGCGATCTCGGCGGCTGCGCCCGAAGGTACGGAGCAGTAGGGCCTTGAGGCCCTTGCACATGCCGGTAGGTAGGGCAGCAACCACGTGGCCGCCTCTTGGCTGAGTTAGGCAAGTCGAGACAGTCGGGTACAACAAAGTTCTTTATTTTTTAAACGCCAATAAAGTGATTACCCGAGTCGATATTGAGAGCCAAAATAAACGATGCTCACTCAAACCGCGTGGAGCTCGAATGAAGATTTCACAGAAAGCCCACGAAAAAACGCTCCCCCCGTTTACGTGACCGCGCCAGCCAATAGCGAGGGTTCGACATAACCAGGGCCACCACTAGGTGCCGCTACAAACTACAATTATTTAGCTGTTTAATTTAGAGATACAGCGCGGAAGCAGGCCCTTCGGCCCACTGAGTCCGCACCGACCAGCGATCCCCGCACATTAACACTCTCCTACACACAAGGGACAATTTACACATACACCAAGCCAATTAACCTACAAACCTTTATGTCTTTGGAGTGTGGAAGGAAACAGAAGAAAACCCACGCGGTCACGGGGAGAACGTACAATCTCCGTACAGTCAGCACCCGTAGTCGGGATGGAATCCGGTTCTCCAGCGCTACAAGCGCATGCAAGGCAGCAACTCTGCCGCTGCACCACCCTGGCCGCCTGCTTTGGGGGGGATTTTAAGAAGAGTTGGAGACCATTCGGCCTATGATGGCTGCCGTGAAGGGAGAGTGGACGCTGGCGCGCTTTGGCTGCCGCCGCTCTCTCTTCACACTGTGTTTTTGATTTTCTGATTTTGGATTGAATTATGTTTTTAATTTGTGTCTCTGTGATGTCTTTATTACTTGTTATATTCCGATTATATGTTTTTATTCCGATTACTATGTAAGGTGTCCTTGAGATGTCTGAAAGGCGCCCATTAAACAAAATTTATTATTATTATTATTATGTTGGCCAAAAATGAACTTTAGTTTGATCCCACTTCCCGATCCATAACCCCACAGATTACTATAGCTCCTCAAATGCCATTCTGAAGATGTTTCAATTTTCTAAATGCCTCTGGCTCCATCACTCTTTCAAGCAGTGAGTTCCAGACATCAAATCATATCCTAAACTTAACTTGTTTATTCCACTCCCTGCATCCCACACGAATGTTAAACACACTGCACTGCTTTCCCTTCTGTGAAAAGAAAGAATGATTCATATATTCTTTAAATTATTTATGGAACTAGCCTATTTACAGGTCCTTTGATCTTCTCAAAGAAACACATTGTTGCTGTTGTATCTTGACGAGAAAGGTGTCACTGCTTAACTTCACCCAGCAGAGTTTTGGATCAATTCTTCCACCGTCTCTGCTGGACACCCTCTGGATCACACTCACAACCACAAGAGTCTTCAATATAACGAGAACTTTATGATCGTTATGGTGAACAAGCTCTGGGAGAGAGTGCTGGCGGGGGAAGTGGAATGGACGTTATTTGCTCGCATATCTTTGGTGGGGGTCTCTTTGGGATCATGGCTGGTCGAGGTAGAAAAAAAATAGTTGCTGCTTTACAGGGCTTGCAACGCCGGAGTTCGATCCCGACTACGGGCGCTGTCTGCACGGAGTTTGTACGTCTTCCTGTGACCTGCGTTAGTTTTCTCCGGCACTCAAAAGACGTACAAGTTTGTAGGTTAATTGGCTTGGTATAAATGTAAATTGTCCCTAGTGTGTAGGATAATGTAAGTGCGCGGGGATCGCTGGCCGGCATGGACTCGGTGGGCCGAAGGGCCTGTTTCCACGCTGTATTTCTAAACTAAACTAATACTCTGTCTTGGAATTATGTCATTCCCTCCCGACCTCCATCTCCTGTTCCTTCAAGGTTTTTTCATGTTTGTCAATGTATGTGTTGAACACTCTATTGTATTTTTTTTCTTGACTGTCATCCATTACTTAACTAATTACAGCTCGTATCTGTAATCCAAAGAAGCAGTCACAGGTTTCAACGTGAATGGGATAAAGAATCGAAAACAGCATAACGAACAGAAAAGAACATGCTTCTTTTGTGAAAAGTATCCGGGAAATGAGTAATACGTTCTTTCTGGCCTTTATTCTGTTCTCAGTTCTTTACCCACATTTCCATCAGTCTTCAGTCACTTATATAATGGTGGCAGTACTGTTGCGGGACCTTGCAAAGTTTGCCAATAATGGACTACATTTGACAATGTCTTCATGTTTCCTTGTATTCACATTTGCTTCACCCTTTTCTTGGACTAGATGTGATCCAAGGTTAGCCTTTGTCCAACCATCGGCCTGTCTAAAACGCCCCCTCCCCTGTATCCACCAAGACCCTGTACAACTGCAGTAGAACCTCCCTGCACCTATACTCAAATCCTTTTGCTATGAATGCTAACATACCATTCGCTTTCTTCACTGCCTGCTGCATCTGCATGCCTACTTTCACTGACTGGTGTACCATGACACCCAGGTCTCGCTGCATCTCCCCTTTTCCTAATCGGCCACCATTCAGATAATAAGTTCAAGTTCAAATTCGTCTTTCTTGTCACTTTAACCGACTAAGGTACAGTGACATTTGAGTAACCATACAACCGTACTAAGTGAAAAGCAACTATACCATTTAACACAATTTAACATAGACATCCACCGCAGTGGAATCCACATTCCTCACTGTGATGGAAGGCAATGAAGTTCAGTCATCTTCCTCTTTTGTTCACCCGTGGTGGTCAGGGCCGTTGATCCCTCAGCAGTTGCCGCTACCGACGGTCCAATCAGTCTGAAGATGGGTCCCAACCCGAAACGTCATCTATCCACGTTCTCCTGGGATGCCACTAGATCAACTGAGTTGCTCCTACACCTTGTGTCTTTTTTTTGTGTGCCGGCACCTTCAGTTCCTTGTTTCTGTAAACCATCTGCTTTTAGCCCAAGATAATTTAATTTTTTTCCGTCTAAACGCACTTGTTTCTTTTGAGTTTTTCATTCTGTTATTGTAGCCATCTGACCACCTTCCGAGTAAGGATTTTCTTCTTTGGTCAGCTTCTATTTCTTTTCAGGAAGGATCAAGGGGTGACTTGCTTCAAGTTTGTCAGATGCCAGGTGACTAATGAGTTCAGCGTTGGACCTGCTCACTGGTCCTGCACTCGATTCAGGGACAGTTTCTTCCCAGCTGTTATCGGGCGAGAGAACCATCCCGCCACAACCAGAGAGCAGCGCTGAACTACTATCTATCCCATTGAGGTAGACAACCTTTGATCGGACTTTGCTGGCTTTTAGGGTCAAGTCGGGGGGAGTTCCCCCCGCCATGGGTAACCATGTAATCACGTGCTACCTGCTCCAAGGTCGGCGACTAAACTGGCTCCCCCTCCTGGTTTGCCAGGGGTTGTGGACCAAAAACAAGACCTGTCAAAGGGCGGATGAGCTCCCAGCGGAGAAGTAGTATTTGTAGTATATAATTGTAGCAGTTTAATAGATTGTAGTATTTAATAGCATAACGGTTGTAGAGAAGAAGTTACTGAACCTGGACATTATAGTTTACAGGCTCCCCAATGGCACGTTATCAAGGTTCAATGCGTCCTTGTATTCATCACATTGTTGAAAAGCCTGGTGCTTTAGGGTATGTTTGGGATTGTCCATTAAAGCTTGTCTTTACTCACACAACACTACATTCTAATTGATCTTATTACTCCATCATCTGATGCTTCAATACATCAGCAATAGTCACGGCTTATGGTGCATTGGTTGGCACCTGACTTGATACGGTTAATGAACATGATAACTAATAATAACCTATATGGGTATCTGGGAACATGCTTGGATAATTTCCAATTGTCTGACTAAATCTGATTTTGAACCATTCAGGCTGAACATCTCTTTCCAATCTAGTTTCAATTCTCCGAGCCAATCTTTGTCCATCAGCGTTGGTCGATTAGTGTAATCGGCCGGTGCCGCTGGTAATTCTTCTTGCTGGCAGTTGTGACATGTCAGATATTTTGTCAGGCCTCCTGCCTTCAACACTTGACCTGAACATGTTTTCAAGTTGACCGCACTCTCTCTTAGTGGTACTTGGCTGAACTCTCTCTGATCTCTGTCTGTGTCCACAACTGAGCAATTTGTCATCAGGGAGATGCTTATTTGGAAGCACTGACCATTTAACCAAATGTTTGCCTTGAAGTTTCCTGCCATTATTGCTGGTGGCATTAGTGCCATATTAGCTCACTTCTTCCGTGTTCGTGTGATCTTCAATACTGTGCAAACATCCTCTCTGTCCTGGAGTAGAAACAAGAAATTGGAGAGCAGTCTTGAGCTGCTATCTGCCAAATCGGTGACCCTCGGACTATCTTTGATTGGACATTACTTGCTTTATCTTGCACTAAACGTCATTCTCTCAACGTGTATCTGTAATGGCTCGATTGTAATCATGTATTGTCTTTCCGCTGACTGGTTAGCATGCAACAAAAGCTGACAAAACTGAACTGAACTGAATGCTTGTTTACCAAGGAAAGACACAAGTCTGGAGTAACTCAGTGTGTCGGGCGGCATCCATGGAGAAGTGA